>NC_071980.1:29053931-29062183 GCF_026283585.1 Hylaeus volcanicus | reverse complement strand
GAGAGAGAGAGAGAGAGAGAGAGAGAGAGAGAGAGAGAGAGAGAGAGGCAGGGCACCGTAGCCAGATCAATACACACGGCCAACCCCGTAGTAACGCATAGAATACCTTATTCATAACATACCGCTGTGTCCAGTGTTTTCTTTAAACCCCCGTCCACCCTCGTCGGTGTGGTCGCGGGCCTGTATTTACGTCGGGTTTTTGAAAAAGACCAGGGATTAAAAGAGATCCATCCGAGACCCTCTGGGGATTAAGCGCCGGTTTGACCGTTCTCCTGCTTGTTCGACGTTTAAGGCTGGGCTTAACTCACCCCGATCTGGGGAAGATGGGGCTGGAGGACCAAATAGGCTGGAGGAGTAGTTATTCCTTGAGAAAACTGTCCAATAATCGTGTACGAGATACATTAGGAAAATCAGAAGAATAAAGCGAGGAAAGCGTTTACTGGAACCTCGGAGTCCAATGACCTTAGATAACCAAGATGCTTCCACCTAGTCCAAGATTCTCTACCTATCGCGGAGCACTTTCGACCGAATCTTCCTACGAGCAACTTCAGAAATTCCAGTTCTCCCAGGAAAAATCAGAAGGCGAATAAAACTGCGAATAAAGCGAAAAAGCTAACCTTACCGAAACCCCCGAGTGAACGACCTCGGATAACCAAGATGCTCCCACCTAGCTCAAGATCCTCTAACAATCGCAGAGCGCTATCGACTGAACCTTCCCTCGAGTAACTCTGGCTATAAACGAGTCAGTTTCCAGGACCAAATTCGTAGCCTTCTCCGTGTTAATCCCCGAAAACTGAGATGCCGACAATTTCGTCGCTAGTTCACGAGTCCCTCGGTCGTTCGACGCAACGCAATAAGTCGACTTTACGAGCGGAACACTCGCAGTTGCGTTCCGTCCTACAGGAAACAGAACTATAAAAGTCCCTTTTGTTTTTTTGTCGCTCGCGGAGAATCTCCACCGCTGGCTGGGGATACATACCGACCCGTTCGAAGCACGGAAACTCTCGAGCACTGTTAATCCACGAAACCCGAGCACTCGTTGCAAAGAATGCACTTCCGAGCTGAAGAAGACGACTCTCTCCCTCTAAATCTGATCTTTTAGGCAAGCTAGGAGCGTATCGATTCGAGCCTGTGATATCGTCAGGTGGCGTTTTACTGGAAATAACGTTTTATTTAAAGACCTTAGAGGACCCGCACGACACTATCTCGATAGATATTTTGGGAAGCTATGCAAGGAAAGGTTTCGATTTAAGGATCATGTCGATTAGTTCGGAGAATAATTCCTGTCTGAGACAGACTTCTGACTCGTTTCATATTTAAACTCTCTGCGTTAGAATCTTTTTCGAAGTCTTACGAATGTTACAGTTGAATCTAACTAGAACCAGAGAAAAATCGGCGAATTCTCTCCCCTTCGATCCAAGGAATTGAGAACAGAAGAAAACGAGGTGACAACGATGATGTCAATTTCCATAAAGAGCAATTTGAGGTGCGAGGTCTCCCCATTTATTTCTAGAGTTCGTCAAAACGAAGAGGAGCGTGAAAAGGGAGCCCGCGAGACAAACCAATGGTGGAAAAAAGAGCGATCGAACGTGGAAAGGCCAAGACGGAGTCAGGGGTTCGGAGCACGTACACTCTGCATATTTAACGCAATCAGAATGCATTGGACCAAGAATATCGTGGAAGGAGACGCAATTTTTCCAGGCACAAACAAACGACCCCGGCGAACGTGAGTACCATTGTCGAAACCCAGATTCCCGTGAACTTTGAGAAATAACTACAGACTGCTTCCGGTTGCAGTGGACAAACTACGGGAGCGTGCAATACGAGAAGAATGGTTCCTGCGACCGAGTATTCCTTCAGAAATTTCTGCTACGGTCCATTCTTTCATCCTGACCGATATACACGAACAAATTAACCCTAACCCTGGTAATCCAAACAAATATTTTCTCAATCCTTAAGGTACGTACTAATCCTGCGTAGTGTCCGCGCCTCCCATACCCAACAATAAGGAGTCAAATAAGAACACGAAACGTAGGCTACGGGATTGGTCGCGTAGGTAAAGCGGTCGACTGTGAATCCGAGGATCGTGGCTTCGAATTCCCGTGCTTTATTTTTCGTTTAGACTCCTACATATGGGGGCTCGTCCGGGATGGGGGGTTACAGCGGCAGAGGACCGGCCAGTCACGATGAACAACAATGCCACGCGAAGGACGGTGGAGCGGGCAACAATGAGGCGTCGAGAGAGAACAACGTTCCAGAAAGAGAGAGGGGAGTACACTCGCGAAAGAGGGTGCGGCGCGCACTGCTCTTGAGACGCAAAACCCGAGAGAGAAAGAGAGAGGGGAGTACACTCCAGGGAAGGGGCAACTTGTGGTGTGTCGGAGTGAGACTCCCAAAAAGAAGAGAAACAGCGAAAGAGGGTGCGGCGCGCACTATTGTTGAGACGCGAAACCCGAGAAAACAGACATTCGAGGGCGAATGAATATCAATTCAGGATAGCCGAGTGTAGTATCCGCGCCTCCCATACCCAACAATAAGGAGTCAAATAAGAACACGAAACATAGGCTACGGGATTGGTCGCGTAGTTAAAGCGGTCGACTGTGAATCCGAGGATCGTGGGTTCGAATCCCCGTGCCTTATTTTTCGTTTAGACTCCTACACCTGTCTAAAAGGACCTTAGAGGACCCGTACGACACTATCTCGATAGATATTTTGGGAAGCTATGCAAGGAAAGGTTTCGATGTTTCGTGAAAATTCGATTCTCCTGTGGATTGAAATACATTTTTTTAAGGCGGTGCTCTGGCATCGTTATAATCACTGCTTTGGAAGTTTCAATTCCTTTAATAGATAAACTTCAAGTGAAATGTGAAGAAGGAGGATGTTCGAATAGTTTCTATCGTGGATCCACTTTTTCACGCACAGAATAGCAAGAACACCTGAATTACAGAAAAAGCAAATTGCAAACCTTTGCAGCCCTCGCGTTCGAGTTACGTTAAGAATGTTGGACCCAGGGAGCAGTTTTGAAAATCGACTTTTGGAGAGGTTTTCGATGGAAATATAGCCAGCTGCGGCGACCGCGCAGATTAAATTCGAGAAACCTGAAAGCGGTTTCGTTTCGATCAGATACGTTCCACGGGTTCGAAAAGCGGGCCACGTAATGAATTCGTGCGCCCTTCGTCGATGACCTGGTTCCATTGCGAACGACGCTATGCTAAATGAAGGTACGACCTTCCAACACGAGGGTCGCGCGAGGTCGCGGAAGATTAGTCGCCGCTCCTTCGCAAACCTGAATTCCTCGCGTTGAAAATCCATCGGAGTCGTCCACCCTGATCCGTGACTTAACGTTCTGCGCCCCTGTTACCCATCCACTCGATCTTCTCGATTCGAACGATATCGATGTACTCTTTGAAGAATTTGGCTACTTTGGAGGCTTGGCTGCTATTTCAGACTTTGTCCGAGAAAACTATCAAGTACATCGACTCGAAATTTTGTGTGGTTGTTTGCTTATGTTTCGTTAAGATATAGAAATTGTTTGGAGCCTACAGAATGTATTTTGTGGAAGTAGCGTGCGATGTTTGCGATAGGGTAAGTAGTGTTTGAAATTCGCGCGGGAAAGCAAAGGGTCGGGCGCGGCATCGCGCAGGCGCGTGCGCGAATAAATCGGTGGTCGAGGTGGGCGGACAGGAAATTAAAAGCCTCAATTAGCGCAGCCTTGTAACCTTGTCAGCGAGTTCCTCCCGCTGCAAGAATCGATACGACCCCTATAGACGCGCAAGTAGCACGATCGCCTTGTCAGATCCCGTTAGCAGCGCCCAGAAGAGAATCGACTTTCCGATTTAATCGCATCGCTATCTTCCATTTCGACGAGACGGGTGTGCTACGTCTGCGTTTTACATTGAAATTTCACCGACTAATTTTTCAACCGATCGAAAAAGTTGACTTCAAAGTAGTTTTCCTCGCATTTATACCGAGAAGAAAAATTACGAACCTTCCTCGAAATGTACAATTCCTCTCTTTACAAGTAACCAATGTATTAAACGAAAGAGGGTAAATTCAAATGAATGAACAATCAACATCTCGGTCTAAAATACTCAGTAATTTCACCTAAAAAAAATTCCTACCAGGTATCGAACGAAGGGAAAATTAATGAAATAATTTTGATGAAATTTCGAAGACGAAGGCTTTACTAGGGGGGCGTTCAAAGACGCTAGAGACGCGCGGTGGTCGGAGCAACCCTGTTTGTTTGCTCTTTCGCAAAGTCAACAAAAATTTCGCCGGCCCGACACGAGCAGCGAACGAACGAACAGTGGACAACGGTCGAGCCAAATGTAGTTGGCCGAGCAGCCAAATGAGTTTGCGTCTATTATTACGCTACACCCAGCCGTGAGCCACGAGCCACCACGGGGCCCGGCTATACTGTCTGTACTTGCTATAGCGTCCACTATATGCGTGCTACTATAACAGTGACTCTTAACCAGCAGCAGAAAACTGCTCTGTGTCGTCAATGTTTGACAACAGATCGAGAAGAGTCGACGGACAATCCTCCGTAGCGAGTAACAGCGAGCTACTGGCTGCGAACTTGTGCAGCGGCGCTTTCCCTAGACCACGGCTCCATTTTTATTTTTCCTCGACAGCCTCGTTCATATTGCGACGTTATTTCATGATCCACGCGTCGCCGTGACCGAGCTGCTGGTAATTAAATTCGAACCCAAATGAACCCTCTTGTTCGCGACTTTCTCTCCAATTTTCGACGAGCATTTTCCCAAGGGGAGAGGGTGAAATTCATTGACTGGGTCAAATGCGTGTATTTCTCCCATTATTCTTCGATTTTATTTCGTTATACGCGGAGAGAACTGTGGCGTTGATTGACAGGATAAATAATATTCTTTCAGCGTCAAACGGGAGGCTGTCGCGTGGTCTTGCGTTTATTGTTATTAAAGAAATTTTTATTCATCTGTAATTATTCGATCGAGGTTTAAAACATTGAATGTACCTCCCGAAAGCAATCCTCATCCATCCCTCCGTAAATATTTCACTTTACAACTAAAATTGAGAATGTTCATTCATCAAGCATCAAACATCGAAGTGTTCATACTTTGTTCGTACTTGTTATCTGAATACAAATTCTCCTATCTGTTAGCGCAGAAACGCGCGGTTAATTTCCTTCCGGAATTCGTAAAATATTGCTCGGAACGTACCTTGCTCGAGAGAATTACGACGACGGAAGAACAGAGCTCGCGCGCGCGTACACGTACGCATGAATGCATAATTATTGCGAATGTTAATTACTCCCGACAACGGCACATGTTTACCATTCACACACAGAGCCTGATAAGATCGGATAGAACTGGAGAAACAGCAGCGATCGCGATAATAATATTCGAACGTGCCTCGGCACCTGTGACCCACTTCCAAACCGAATAAATGGCGACTTTGTTTTTCTTACCTCTGCTCGGTGCTGGTTTTCAATTAGAGCTGGAATAATGTCCCCAAGGTAGCTCGCAGATAGGCGAGATCTAGATAAAAACTTGGATGCAGATACTTTATCCATTACTCGACGAGCTCGATAAAGAGAGCTTTGCATTCGTTGTTAAATGTCGTTTGTTACTTGAAATTTCTTTTGGATGAAGATTTCGCCCATTTTGAAAGCTGGGAATCGAGAAGGAGAAGATCAAAGGAGATGATAGTCGAAAAAATCAGACTTCATAGGATCGAATAATGATTATATACTTGAATGATATCGCGACACGTAACCCACATTCGAGAACAAATTTCGAAGTTGAAAGCAGAAGAGGAAAGAATAAAACTCGCGGTGACCGGATTACCGAATTCTTGGCACTGTATTCAAAATATCGAGCTCCTTCCAGTTTCCGATCTTCCACTTGGACATATCCCCATGCCATTTGTGCGTTATTAAAAGAACAAGATCATAAATCTCCTGGCAGAAAACCCTTTAGACGATTAATCGCAAGATTCCTTTGCGCAAAAGTAATCCTAACGAATCCGATGTTATCGAAGGCAGTCGACACGAGGATCTAGCGAAAAGTGATAAATGGATCACGTAGGGAAGTGATCCAGAAATTTCAAAACGACCACCACGATCCATCGCGAATATTGGATAACGGGCTAAACGCAATTTCGGCGAATTGATCTAGGTTTTTGATTCCACGTAACGTTGCGGACCCGTTGTCGCGTTATTTATTAAAACGCGAAACTATTCCGCCCCGCGACGATTCCGTGTGTCATTATTTGCCAACGTTGGCGGTCTATAAATATTATCATGGCTTCATAATGCCTGCCTTCCTATGCTATTTTCGTTTGCTCGAGCGACTTGCCGATCGCTTTCTCGACGTCCACGCGAGAAACGATACGGCATCGCGGTTCAGTCGAGAAACACGTGCCTCCCGAAGAATTCTTCTTAGGGCTACGTAAAGGATATTGGCGCATAAAGCCGGTTGTTTTCGCTACGCAACCGCTTATGAAATTAAAACGTATGGTTGGGAGCAGCTGTTGGAAGTGGCCTCCATTGGTAGCGCGTCGATACACGTTACGTATCATCGATTGGCTCGCGTATTTGACACTCACGGCTGATTTCTTACGGTACAGCAGGCAGCCGCTTTGTAATACGTGGTTGCAATTCCTGAATATTTCGCACCGTTATGTAAGGAAAGCTCTGACAAAGTTGCTGTCAAGGTTCGCGAGGCGTTCAATCTTTCAATGTCGATTCCGACGAGTCGCGACTTACTTAAGAGATTACGCCACCTCGACGGCGACTAAGCGGAGGGTGGATTTGTGAATTCCTTGGAAAACCACCCCCCCCCCCCCCCTTAGAATAAAATAAAATGTTATAAATAAAATAAAATTTTATTCTAAGGAAATCTCGGTCGAATACAATTTTTAATACAGTAAAATTAACGCTACTTGTATATCACACCATAAATAATGGCAAAATAAAAGTATGCAAACTCTTGTTGCACCAATCATTCTCTCACCGGAGTGTTGACAACATTATTCTACAACGATTTGTGGCACAAACCGGTATTGCACTTGATACATGTTGATATAAACGAATACATAATCGTGCCACAACAATACCATCGTAAATTTATGATAATTGTAAATAGACGAGCAACTGGATGCAACTCATAGGATGAGGGATTGGCAGTTGTTGGTTGGCTGCTGATCAACCGTGAACATTCTCACGGCGATCTGCTGCCGCGAGTCTTTAAAGAGCTAGATTGTGTTTCATAATAAATTACGCCGCGACGGTAACAACGTTATTAAGCATCTCAGTTCCTTATTTCCCATTCTTTGCGACATCGATCAAACGTTGCGTAACGGCTGACTTTCTTCGAATTACCTTTGATTTTGGGAGGATCGGATTCGGAGAATAATTCCTGTCTGAGACAGAATTCTGACTCGTTTCATATTTAAACTCTCTGCGTTAGAATCTTTTTCGAAGTCTTACGAATGTTACAGTTGAATCTAACTAGAACCAGAGAAAAATCGGCGAATTCTCTCCCCTTCGATCCAAGGAATTGAGAACAGAAGAAAACGAGGTGACAACGATGATGTCAATTTCCATAAAGAGCAATTTGAGGTGCGAGGTCTCCCCATTTATTTCTAGAGTTCGTCAAAACGAAGAGGAGCGTGAAAAGGGAGCCCGCGAGACAAACCAATGGTGGAAAAAAGAGCGATCGAACGTGGAAAGGCCAAGACGGAGTCAGGGGTTCGGAGCACGTACACTCTGCATATTTAACGCAATCAGAATGCATTGGACCAAGAATATCGTGGAAGGAGACGCAATTTTTCTAGGCACAAACAAACGACCCCGGCGAACGTGAGTACCATTGTCGAAACCCAGATTCCCGTGAACTTTGAGAAATAACTACAGACTGCTTCCGGTTGCAGTGGACAAACTACGGGAGCGTGCAATACGAGAAGAATGGTTCCTGCGACCGAGTATTCCTTCAGAAATTTCTGCTACGGTCCATTCTTTCATCCTGACCGATATACACGAACAAATTAACCCTAACCCTGGTAATCCAAACAAATATTTTCTCAATCCTTGAGGTACGTACTAACCCTGCGTAGTGCCCGCGCCTCCCATACCCAACAATAAGGAGTCAAATAAGAACACGAAACGTAGGGTACGGGATTGGTCGCGTAGGTAAAGCGGTCGGCTGTGAATCCGAGGATCGTGGCTTCGAATTCCCGTGCTTTATTTTTCGTTTAGACTCCTACATATGGGG
>NC_071980.1:28955570-29053531 GCF_026283585.1 Hylaeus volcanicus | reverse complement strand
GGAGTACACTCGCGAAAGAGGGTGCGGCGCGCACTGTTGTTGAGACGCGAAACCCGAGAAAACAGACATTCGAGGGCGAATGAATGTAAATTCAGGATGGCCGAGTGTAGTATCCGCGCCCTCCCATACCCAACAATAAGGAGTCAAATAAGAACACGAAACGTAGGCTACGGGATTGGTCGCGTAGGTAAAGCGGTCGACTGTGAATCCGAGGATCGTGGCTTCGAATCCCCGTGCCTTATTTTTCGTTTAGACTCCTACACCTGTCTAAAAGGAAAAGTCGTCTCTTGCGTTCGTTTCATCGGAATTAATTCCCAAAGACTCTATTTTGGAGCAATTTGGCTCCCCGAAGCCGAGGCTTCCCTATTAGGCCGGATAATGGAGGTTCCGCGCGTAATAAAATATAAAAGGTCGAGTATCCTAGACGCCGAAAAGCGTGTTCTGGAAGACAATATCCCCTCCGATAATGGAAGTCACGCCCATAATTCGCCGGGGTAATTCAGTCAACGGGCAATTATCGGGGCAATCGTTCGGCGCGTGTCGAGGCTGAGGCAGGATGATCGAACGAGGGCGCAGCAACTCGCGAGGCGGGTTACACGTAAATTTCTACGAGCGCAGACGTGTCTCCGTTCCCGTCTGCGACTGGAGACGCAATTAGACTGGAAATATATTAGCTCGGTAACGCGAGAGCCCGTGTAACGCGACGCCTTTTAAATTCGGTAATTGTCCAACGGGGTGAAAGTGGTCGCGGAACGTAATTGACGTGCTGCCTCGAAAAGAATCCAGAAACGCTTTCGTCGCGACGCTGGACGTCTCTGGCGGTCCCTCCCGCTCCCGCTGCCGTTTCGCGTGAGATTTTCCAAGCTTTTTCTCGCAGCTTTGAAAGCAAAAACGGAAAGAAACCGTGTTCCATTGCGCGAGGCTTTCCTCGAGATGAATTAATCTTGAAAGAGTGGTTTAACCAGGCCAGCGACGACCACGGAATATAGAATAATAATTTCCGACCTTTGGCGCGAGATGAATGTGGTTTTAGCTTTGCAAAGTGTCTCGAAGGAACGTTCCCCGATTAGTTATAGTCTGTGTGCTGCTCTGACGGAGCTGAGTGGCCGGGTAAATCTTATTTAGGTGCAAATTTTGAATGGCGAATCAGAGATAAGTCTATTAGAAGGTACGAGAAATACTCGACCCACGTATTTCGCGAAGGTAGTTATGGTAATATCGAGGGGGAAACTAAGAAAGTTCATTTTAAATATTTTTCATTCCTATCCGTAGACATTTATCTCTCTCTCTCTCTCTCTCTCTCTAGGTACGTTTTTATATACTTTTCTCTCCGTAATACGTACCTTTTCCACTTTAACGAGAGACGTTCTTTGTAATAAAATATTTTCTCCTCCACTGCAATTATCATGGCGCTCGGCTCCGGCCAATTTACACACATGGATATTCATTATGCCGTTAAGTAATCAGAGAGCGAAAAACATTTCTCTTTGATCTACGAGTACTCTCGGAAGTCCACCTGACCAACTAACCATGAAATAAAATGTAGAAAATAGATTACTTGAAATTATTATATACAAAGATGAAAATCTCACGTTTCCCAATTTGTTTCTTTATAAAAGGGGGCTTCTACCAAAACGAGTAAAGCAACGTAGCTAATGCTCGGGATGCAAAACGACCTGTACGAGCTGCACAACGGAAGGAGGGGTAATTCGAACGGCTGCGAACGAGACGACGACGTGCATGCAGTTCGCATACACGAAGCGTGTTGCGCGCATCTGTAGCGCATGCAGAATCGTAGACGCCAGAAAGTGGCCTGGGTACACGGAAGCCATTCTCGACAGATGCACCAGTCGTAGAGCTGCAATTTTCATGCGACTGGCGCACACGCGGCTCGATGAGCGACCGAGAAACAAGACGTCAACTTGCAACTTAACCCTGAGTCGGCCTCGAGTCACCCGACGGCCCGTAGCACTTCTATCATTCGATGCTAACGCGATAGGAAACGTGCAGAATTTTATCAGAGTCGCTGATAACCGATAGAAACACCTTGCAACAATTTATTCATGGTTCGATGATCGGTTACGTAGCTAACATTTTTATTATTCGGGAGTTTAGATTTTTTTACTTCGATTTTGTCCAACGAGTGAGGGATGGAAATCTGTTTATCTCTTGTTACGTTCCTCTGAATTTTGAATCGCATTTATATCGAACTATGAATACTAACATTCATACATTAACGTAACATAACATAACATTCATAGTCAAGGCCTTTCAAGGTCAAGTAGTAGTTCTCTGGTAGTTGGATATTTCCTAAATTCTTATCTTAATTACACCTCCATCTACAGAGAAATGATGAACAATGTATCCAAATTACATCACCAAAAATAAACCAGTACAATAACCAATTTATTTTTCTTAATAATTATTCTGGCGAAGAAGAACGGAGGAATGGAAATTATTATCGCTGGTCGAATTATTATTCGCACTGCTAGGAAAGCAGATCCAGAAACAGAGGATTATCAGAGACCCTCGATCGGTCCCTGCTCCCTTAAGAATTGGGTTAACCCCTCGAATCGCGAAGTAAATATCGCCCCGCTTGAACTACTTTGCATTGCTTTCAAAGCAGAGGAAACGGGATCAATAATGGTAATCAAATTTTATGTAACTTTTAAAGGGGACGCTGCGCCCTCTGACTCGCGCAAAAACGCATTCAACGATAGGAATTGCAGAATTTAATTGGAGGTGAGGCGAGCGGAGTCCTGCGACTATTATAAAACGGGATGTAAAAATAGAGAACGTAATTGGGGTGATTGAACGGACTGTAACTACAGGAAAGTCCGGCTCAGAAGGTGGATTCAACGTAAATTCCGATACCGAACATTGCAAATTCAAGACATCAGTGAGAAAAATAAAATACAAGTATGAAAAAAGTAAAACATCCTAAATTTCAGCCTCGAGTTTCAGTTGCTCCGAAAAAAGTCCAATAATAACCACCTTTCTGCAATTTCAATTTTCTTTGATCCAAGCATGGTCAAACGAGAAACCGACACGTTCGAATTATTTATAATTTGGGCTGATTAAGTCAAAGCGGACGATGAGATCCGTTCGTTAGAAGGCGCGAGAAGACGGAGGAATATAAAAGGGGCGCGCTGACGGATGAATGCCCGTATCTCGCGTCCCGTCGACAGAATAACACGTTGGATTATCAAAAGGCCCGTTAAAAATCGTTAATCGTCGACCACGGTTGGAGGTGCTCCAAATTACGATATTCGCGTCATGACAATGAGTTATATTCGGTGGTTGATAGTTCGCGGTCGCACGCGTGACCGCGGCGATGGCTATTTTTATACCGTTTCATCTTACGTTGGACTGCTTGACTCTGTTCCTCGAGTATCGCAAGCCTAATCGATCCAATCACTGAGATTCATCAACCTTCAAAAGAAAACATAAAAAAAAAACCCTGATTCGAGTAAACCATTGCAAACTATCCCATCACATTCTCGACCGAATAACATTCGAGAACTACTCAAAGTTAATCATCAGGAGTGCCATTAAAACGCTCGAATATTAAATTACCCTGTCCTAGTATGGATAGGTTTGTCGTTGGAGCAGAAACGACACACCAACCAGAAATACGGGGAGCGTCGCGCGTCGTTTCGACGTGGACGTCGAAAAAGATGCGCCGAAGGAGCCTGACGATTTGGGAGGGGGAAAGAAAAACATACGCGGAGGGCGCCACGCAATAAGGGTCGCCGACCCCGAAGTGCCTGCCACCTGTACATCCTGAACCAATTCCCCTTTTCGGCAGCAATGTGGGTCAGCACGCCTCCTCGGCTAAAAAAGGCATGCCATGCCGGTGGGTATCGGCGAACACCAGACAATGCACGCTTCGACGCGTGCACTCGTACAAAATGAAAATACACCCGAGGGTCGACCATTGTGCGTGCACGCCACCGACGAAAGGGAGCACAGAAACTGCCAACCTGTTTCGCAGGTTCGCCAACCGGAAATGCATTATCCAAAGAAAGTCCAGTACCTGTGAAACTCGCTGAATATGTCAGAGCTTCGTAGGTCATACCCCTAAATTTCTTGTACGTTTCTTTTGATATCAAAATGATCGTTATCTACAATCGTAATACCCATTAGAATTCGAAATTCGTGACTTTTGGGACCTACTGTGGTCCCCCTCTAGCTAGAGTACCTGGGGGTTGCTAAACCCGTACTGCAGCTGCAATCAAACGCAGCTACAGCCCCTGAGGGCGATAAAGATTGTGTGCATTCAAGTAGAGTGCAAGAAAATGTTTCATTCGTTCCTCGAGAGGTTAATAAATTTGGTCTGCATGGGAGAAGTCTCGACGACGTGTTCAGGATGTTCTTGAAATAGTGTCAATCGTGAAAGGTCCGAGAGGATCTATAAATAGATTAACGGAATTAACGGCACCGTGAGATGTTGGGTCTATTTGTAGAATCATGTAAAACTCCGTATTTACAAACAGATGAATACTAGGGACCGGGTAACCTTCAGCCCTCAACAATACGTCAACGTGACGCAATTCCTGAGATACCAAAGCAAACCAGCCCTAATCTTCCCAAACTCACCACCCCTAAAAACTTCAAAAACCAACATAATTTTGAACCGCAACAATATTTTCCTCCCTCTCGAATAAAAGAAAGAAAAAAGGTCAGCTCGATTCGGAGCGCTCGAGAAGCAACGGTCGGCGCCAATGCTCGCATCCCCACGGGACACGTATTTACATGGAACACGCATTAGCGCACGTATGTACGTACGTAGCCGCGAGAGCCGGTCAGCTGTTCGAACGACGGACGTCCAGACGCGAAATCCTCGAGTGCGGCGTGCCGCGTCCTCGAGACAATTCCGTTCCTCGACCTCGTGGAAACGGGGCTAACCGCGCGAGACGCACGGCTCTGCAGACAAGAAGATGGCGGGGGAGGCGGGGTTGATGGGCAAAACGCGAATTAGGTTAGGTTGCACGCGCGGAGGGAGGGAGGGAGGGAGGGAGGGAGACATAAACCGTGAAGCTGTTCGAGCGGCCCGTGTCCGCCTCGAGTGAAATTCCACGAACCGTTTCTCAAATTTCAGAAACGTCACAGAGACTTGTACATACGCGGTAGAATTAGGGTGGAAAAGCGTGGTTCGGAGTGTCAGTGAGAATGCCTGGCAGGTCGATAGCAATGGCGCCGCGAAGCTACGAAGAAAATCAATCCTGTACGACACGCGACGTGTTTTGACGCGCCTGCTTCTTTCTGGCGTGGATTTTCATTGCATAGAGGTACGATGGATCCCCGCGATTAGGATCGTCGAGGGGGCTATCGGTGTATTTGAAACGAGGAAGGGTTAAGCCTGATTCCTACCGACACTCGGAGGACGCTCGAACGACGCTCACGCCAAATTCGCGACACGGCGTCTTCCCTGGTTCGAATGCCTCGAAAACAATGTCGGGATACTTTTCGATACAGCCTCCGAGTGGTTCTCCGAGGAAGGTGGAAAAGGAGCTTGCGACAGGGGGGAGGGGAGGGGAAAGAAACCCGAGGAGAAATAGAGGATCGGAGTGCTGACGTACCGACCGAGGTGGCCGGAAAAGATGAGGCCGCAGGGCCACGCACACGCACACACAAGTTAAGATCGCGGCGTACACCGTCGCACGACGGCACACCATAAACCCAAGGTGCGCATACGGTGCACTCACTGACGGAGTCGAGGTCGGAAATTTAAAGGTCTAGGAAAATGTTTGTATCGCTTACTTTTGATCACTCGTTCCGTCGTGGAGAGCTTCTGCGAGTTGTTCGAGGTCATGCTGTATCGGGATGGTTGACGGGTGGGCGCCGGTCTCTCGCTCTCTTTCTCTTCTTTCTCTATTTCACTCTTCCCCGGTCACAGGATCGTCTCTCTCTCTCTCTCTCTCTCTCTCTCTCTCTCTCTGCCACTCACTAGCTCGTGTCACACTCGGTCTCGCTGGCTGTATAATTTTTTTTTTTTCTTTCTTCTACCTCCGGCCCGTGGTTCACTTCGCGCGAGGTAGCACCTTCCTCTCGAACGGGGGGTTGGGTGGAAGGAGAGGGCGGTATTTTCACCTCGAGAGCCCGGCGCGGCACACACACATACACACGCACGGAGTGGGGGAGAGGGAGGAGTGACGGGGGGGTCGGAGAGGTGACGGAAGTTATCGCACGGTGCGGCACATCGGTGGCTCCGGAGCGTTGTTCATTGGGCGTTTGCGGAGTGAGAAATTATATTCCTGCCCGTGTTGTCCCTCTCGCTTAACCGTGTATTTACGACACACCGACCCGACCCAGTAACTCCGACTCTGCTGCTGGCTATCTTTCTCGCTCTTGCTCCCTCTGGCCGACGACGAAAGGTAACCCACCAACGCCTTTTGCGGGGCGAAGTAACTGGATCGCTGGACCACGCGAGCTGCACGGCCAGCACGACGGGGTCTCGCGACCGCGGTACCACCACACCGAGCAACACGATCGAGCCTCCGTCGAACGACCAGACGTGTTGTTGACGACGACTGTTTAATAAGGACGAGATAGAGGACAACGTCAACGATCGCGCTCGAGCACAGGGAGAACGGGTTTTTCACGACGTTTCAACGAAGGAGACGGCGGTGGACGACGATGACAACGACGACCAGACGACGGCGACGGCGATGACACCGTAATGACGAGCACCGCGACACGAAACCGTGACACCGACACCCACGGTCGAAAAAACACCACGCCGCTAAATTCTACTACAAGATGTCTGTCTGTCTGGCTCTCCGCGGCGCGCACACTGACGGCTCCGCGGCTACGTGACGCTCGCGCAGCCTACCACGCGCAGCGATCATTCCGGGAGCGCTGATTGGCCGTACCGCCACCAGCTGCCGCCACCCGCTCCCCCCATGTACAGCCGCCGCTAGGCGCCACTAGTCGTCGATGAGAATCGACGATTTCGAACGCGAATTCATCGAAATATTCGTCTTGTTCCGCTACCGAACGGTATCGTATCGTTATTTCGTGACGTAATTGATCTTGTCTTAACGACCTGTCATCCGGAAACGTAGACACGTCGATCGATTGGCTTAAATAGGTCAGTAGGTCATTCATCAATTTTGAAAGTATGCTACCTTAAACGTCTCGAAATCTGAGCATTTGTCGAAAAAGTTCTGTATTATGTTGGTGATTGGGATGTATCTCGATCGATTGACGTTATCGAAGCTTCGATTTGTTCCACGGTTGCTTTTTAATAGATGGATGGATTGCGATGTAAACAGCAGCCGATAAGTTGGAAACTCTGTACGAGTGGCGCGAAATTCGAGTTGGAGTATCGAGAGTTGATGTATGGAGTGTTTGACGGATGAACGATCCTTCATACGATCATCCATAAGATGTTTTGTAGTATTCTACAGTTAATTTTAACCGTATAGGGAAAATGTTATCAACGCGAATTCGATACTACTCCAAATAGAGAACTGAAATATTGTTCTGCATTTACTCCAGCAAAGAACATATTTGTATGGAACGCAATTCGATTCGATACTCATTTAGTAAAGCGAGGAATTATTCAAAATTTGTCATGTTTTCCTCTAAACATAGATTTTTCGGTATGGATGCTGAAACAGCAATTTCGACGGATTGCCGAGGTTTTCATCGCTTTGAGAGGATTCAGCCATGTAATCGAATTAAAATCATTTTCACCTCGCAGACCGTATTTTTTCGACACCTGATACACACTTTGATGCATTTTTGCTACGAGCTAGTCGAAACTTTAAAACGAAAGGCTGGTAAATAAATCGATTGAAAAATCGAGTGTTAATACTGTCGTATTACAAAGCTCCGCGAACGTTTCCACAACGTACTCTGAAAATAATTTCGAATTCGAACTCGTTAAAAATTAAAATGGCAATTTTGGTCTCTTCTCCACGTAAGCTTTAATGCTTGGAATTGCCAAGACTTTCTCCTTCAGAGCCTTCAGGTGAGGTTTGTCTTTCGTGATATCAGCTTCGTAGGCTGTGCTCAACGAATCCGTAATGGCGACGAAGAATAGATCCGCGTAGCTCAACTGCCAAAGAAAAAATATTATCAGCTCCAATCTCGATGAAAAAATTTACAAAAGGACAAGGAATTCATACCTGACCACCGTGCAGATATCCTCCATTGTTCTTGGTCAGCTCCTCGAGCTTGTTCAGGTAAAACGGCACCGTGTTCTCGAACACCTCCACTTTCTTCTTCGCCTTCAGTGCTGGATCCTGCTCTCTATAGTAGTTCGATACCACACCTGCAAAAGGGAGACTCGTTGTTACGGTTACACGAGATCGAACGAGATTTAACGTTATTTACGCGAGCACACCCGGTATAAAGGAATCAATTTGGCCCGGGGAGATGATCAATATTTACTCTTTCTAAAATCGTGAAGAGCGTTCGCGATGGCGTCGATTTGCAGGTTGTCCAGATCGGTTTTGCCGAGCAGATTAAATTGTTTGGCCAGGTATCGGCAAATAGGCAACGTTTGCGCGTAAACTTTCCCGTCGATTTCCAACAAGGGCAACTGACCGAATGGGGTCGCTGAAAAAACATAAAAATCATTACACGTAATGTACAAACCATCAGAGGTCGAAACAAAACGCTGCTACTCGAATGAGTCGAATACTTGCTCGGTTTTATTTTAAGCCATTCGTTGATGTCGCGCTCTACCCGGACGTCCTCGAACGGAACGCCTCCGTAACAGAGGATGAACCTTATGGGCTCCCCTAATCCCATCACGTTGAAGTACACCAATTTGTACCGTGTCATTTTCGCCAATCTGACGGCACAACGGATGAAATATAACCGATGATGAGAACGTTCGCGGTTGTATTCAAAATTAACGTTGCTTTTGAACGGCAACCGCTGAAAGCCATACATTTACACACGGATATTAACATAACGCGGTGAACGTTATTTACAAACGATGCAGTGTAAAATGCAACGGTCAATGAAAGCGTGGTCATATTTATTCGCGGTAATTAATCCCTAAAATAAATACGTCTTCGCCACGCTCGCGTGGTTCATGGAGAGAGTGTCAGGAAGAGGGATTCTAGGTCATCCATTATTTTAGGAAAAATAGATTAGGGAAAATTGAAACCAACGCTCTCTTTCTTACACCTGTTTTGCCTCGATAACGATTCAAGCATCATAAACGTGTGCAACAAACAGTACAGCAGATCCGAAGAGGTTCAAGCGATCAAGATACCTTGAACAGCCTGTACAAACCGTTCAGTTGAGTTCGCGAGAGTGATACCGATTTCGAGTGGCACTTTGATCTAAATCACACCTTACCAACGGAAAATCTTGATCTTTCAATCGTTATCGCTTATTTAAGAGTGCACATTGTTCAAACTTACCAAATAAATCAAACGAAACGCACGAAATTCACCGTAGACTAACCGGTTGTCATGGTCTGGTGGGAATTATATGCATCCCCACTTTCATCCTTCGAGCACTCATCGTCTCAGTCTTGTCTGCGAAGCTATCTCTATCTGAAAGGTATCGTCAAGGCTGTGATTGGTCTTCTGCCTCGAAGTAAGTCGCTCAATGCCCTCTCCTCCGATTACTTTCACTTCCAAGCTACATGAGAGTGCTGTAAAGCGAGAAGTTCAGAGCCACGCGTGCCGACAAGTAATATTTGCATCGTACCACCGCGATAGATATCGATAATCGTTCATGGCACTCTTATCGCGACTTTAACTCCCACGAAGTAAGCAGAATATTACCCACCAAACGCAATAACTTCGATTTCGAAGCGGTTACACGAATGCTTTGTCATGATTCGTCATATTAAATTGCATAAAATATTTCGTCAAGGCCGCCGATCTCAACCCGCGTCGAGAGGATCTATTGAGACTTGAATAAACAGAGACTGATTTTTCAGTCCAATCTCGGAGACTTGGACGAGATAAAAAACGAAAGAACAGACAGCCTCTATTCCGAAGCCAGAATGACCAACTGGAGATTTATCTTAATTGTAGTAGTTTTAACGAAGATGGAAGATCGCACACTGGCCGATAGAGCGTTTAAGAGGAATTCTAATCGACGTCACAACGAGACCATGGACATCGAGAAACGTCTGTCCGAGGATGTGCTTCCCAGCAGATACGTTATAGCAATTTCGACTGATTTTCGAAAGGACGAGTTTCGTGGGTCTATCGGTATCGATATCGATATACTCAGGGTCAGTGACTTCGATGTTAGGAAGACATTGTCTTGGTCAGGGTTTCTCAAAATTCCACGGAGCTAATATTATTTTCCTCCGTTACTTAATTTTTACATCCAACGACTCGTGGACCACACTTTGAGAAACACTGGTCCAGCTCGGATCATCTGTAATTATGATTCATCGTCAAAGCGAACGTAACAACTCCATTTAATTCCTCCAAAGCCTCAAACCTACATCGCCTTGCATTCAAAAAATCTAACTATTTTGTCGACCAAACTGTACTCGGGAAAATGGCGAACGGAAGTCCCAATAAAGTCTGTGCTACCAGTGGACAAGCGTGAAATGTTAGTGATTAAAACGTTCAGAGTCATCCCTGTAGGAAAATACGTCCTAAAAATGAATTTCAGCGGCGACCTGAACGGGAAAATCAAGGGATTCTACCTGAGCAAGTACACTGACCTCAACCACTCGGTCAGGTAATAATAAGAATCGCAAGTTCGATATTCATCGAAGAATTCTTTTCATTCGTTTCCCTCTTCTATAACTCCCTACTTATGTCTCGTATCGATTCTCCTGCTTTGCAATGCTAACGTTCCCCTTGTATCTCTTTTAATTTGACAAGCAAATGTTGTTTGTCAAGTACCCATTGGCAAAGTACCATCGCTCAAAATCGCTACTTCATTTTCCTTTCTGGAACGTCTCGAAGATCAATCTTCGGGAATTTTCAAACTTCACCGTGCGAGATAGCCAAAGGCCATAGAATCAAAGTATTTTTATCGAGCGATACAAGTGTTGCCAACGTTATAGAAAACTGGCAGTAACGCAATTCGAGCCACTCTACGCGAGAGAAGCGTTTCCGTGCTTCGACGAGCCGAGCTTCAAGTCCACGTTTGTCGTGCGGCTCCTCCACTCGGAGAAACCTCCCTACCATGCATTATCTAACATGCCAGTCGCGGTAAGTGAATTATCGCGGTCTGTTATCGAGGAAATACTCGGGAATAATTCCATCGCAGAAGGTGGAGACGACGAATACCGAAACAATCACGTATTTCGATCCCACGCCTCCCATGTCCACTTACCTCGTCGCCTTCCTCACAAGCGACTTCGACTGTTTGGGAGCCAACACGACCCTGTTGAACGGAACCATGGTTCCCCTAAACGTATGTGCCAGACCCATGTACAAACACAAGGGGACGTTCGCCCTGAACGTCGCCATCCGCGTGATGGAGTACTATTTGAGCGTTTTCAATATCGACTACCCGCTGCCCAAACTCGGTAATTCCAGAGATGGTCAATTTTTTAGGGTCGAACGAAAAGTTCTCGGGGAACTCGGGTGGAACATTAGGACAGTTTCTTATATTTAAATATTTACATTAAAACAAATTGTATGCTCAACTCCATCTACGTAAAATCCAGTTCAACTTGGACTCTTCGTTCAGCCAAATGTTTCCCTCACAAATGAGAAATTCTTCGGATAGAATCAACTGGAAAAATGTGTTTAATGGTCAGATATGGTCGCCATACCTGACTTCAGCGCTGGAGCTATGGAGAACTGGGGTCTGATCACGTTTCGCGAAACGGAGCTCCTTCATAGTGAGAACGACAGCTCCTGTCTGAACACGAGGAGCGTCAGCTTGACGGTGGCCCATGAATTGGCGCACATGTGGTTCGGCAATCTGGTCACCATGAGGTGGTGGAACGATCTCTGGCTGAACGAGGGATTCGCGACTTACATGGAGCACATGGCGGTGGACTACGTCTTTCCCGAATGGAACGAGGTCCATGACCTTCAAATTTACACAGTGATACACCCCCTACTAGTTTGTATGATATTCAAAGGAGCAAGGCGATGAATTACTTTTTAGTAAATGAAAGAAACGATTCTTTTAAGCTAGCAGAGATTTTCTTTAAGAAGAAAGTATTAGTTTAAAGCGTAACTACATTTTCTCTTATCCTCATTTCGTGACAGATGGACTCCTTTCCCTTGCACACCAAGTATGTCTCCATGAAACACGACAGCAGGTCACGTGCTCGTGCTATCGTGAAGCGCGTCGAGGACCCTGAGGAGATCGAGGAGATGTTTGATCGAATTTCCTATCAGAAGGTCTCAAACGTTCCTACGAGTGCAAAGATGCTCGAAAATGACCACTTTTGGTACTCTTTGTAAACAAAATTTGTCTACAACCATGGGTTTTTGCCCCGATCTTAGAAGTTCAGTCATGTCAATGGAATTTCGCCTACCTCTCTCTTTAAGTATCACAACCTACACCCAAACTAACGCATTCTACACCCATCCAATATCAAAAATGACCACTTTCGAGCACTGTCCTTCGATTTAATCGATAAAATCGACCTGCACCCCAGGCAGCAGCTGTGATCAGGATGCTGGAGGACGCAATAGGCAATTCGAGGTTCGTCCAAGGTATCAGAAGCTACCTAGACAATTATCGATTCAAAAACGCGGAGTCACGCGAGTTGTTCGAGCTCTTGAGCAACAAGACTCGCAACGACGTCGATATCATCGACTTCATGAATCGATGGACGATGCTCGCTGGGTTTCCAATGGTCAATGTCGTTCCGCACGGCAAGAAGCTCTTCAGGCTCTCCCAGCAGCGTTTCACGACGAGCAAGAAACTGCTCGAAATACGAGAGTACGTACCCGTGGAAATCGTAAATGCAAAATAGACTCAGCGTCCACGGAGGAATATCGTTTTCGTTTATAGCAGCGGAAGCTGGACCATTCCCATAAAATACATAACGAGCAGAAGGAACGGCGTCAAGCTCGACTGGTTCATCGCGAATTATTCTTGCGGTAATGGCCGCCTGCGGGAAACTATTCTCCGTTAAACTACGACTTTCACGGTGACGATTCGAGCATTTGTTTAATTCCGACGGTGGATGCTCTTGTACAGACGCTTTCGGGGCTGAAGAAGGGAATATTAATAGTCGTGTCCTACTTAAGGTGGAAAATTGTTTAAAAGGATGAAGTAAACTTTGTTGTAAATATTTGAGACGATAAGAAAGAGATCAGTCATATAATTACAACGTTTCACCGGTTTTCGATCCAATCCAACACCCGTGACACGATTTTAATCAGGATTCCTCGTTTATCGTAAACAATTAATATATCGCCAACAGACAATGGTCTTATCATTCATATTTCTTTATCTGATGGCCACTGATACGCCTAGAATATGTCCCTGAAGTCAAGGCAAAACACGCTCTCCAAAACACACTCCAAGTAAATTAAATACTCTGATCACCACCAGGAATGTCCCACTCTAAGTTTCAAACTTTCCTCAAGCTTATCGAAAACCATTAAAATTTTTCACTGATTCGAACCACAAACTTTGCAGTGGAATTGTCGCTGGAGAGGCCAGTTGATTGGATCAAACTGAACCACGGATCGATCGGGTATTACGTCGTCAATTACACGGAGGAAGCGTGGCGCTCGTTTAGGGATTTATTGTCCAAAGACCATCGAGTACGTGTTAAGATATCCGTCACGATCTAGGCTAGCAGCTGTTAGTTTTTAACGGGCGTTCGTTTCTGATTACCGCAGACATTGAGCCCCGTGGACAGAGCAGACTTGTTGCACGATGCTTTTCTTTTAGCGGGGGCCGCCGATTTGCGTTACTCCGCGGCGATGAACTTGACCTCTTATCTCGCGATCGAAACGGCTTATCAGCCCTGGGCCGTGGCCGTCGAATGGTTCACGCAAATGAACAGACTGCTGGCCAGGACCCGCGTACACGAACGTTTTCAGGTAAAACGCATCTCCCAATCGTTCACATAACTTTCATTCTATGAGTGAAAATTGAATTTTTTCGGGCTCTTCAGTCCTACGCGAGGAGGCTCGTTGATAAAATCTACCACAGAGTCGGATGGAATATCCACGAGGAGAAGTTGTTCGCCAAGAGGTTAGTTTATCTATTATTACCAAATTAATCATCGTATTCCTTGAAATTTTTCTATAGTAAAATCTTTCCAAACATTATGATTTCACTTTGAACTAGTGAATGACAAATTAAATAAACAGTGGTTCAAACTGTTGTACTGAGCAGTTGGTTCCCAGTATCATTCCTTGTTAAGGAAGCGAACATTCCGCTCGGTCTGGTGCTTTAATTAAGGGAAGGTCTTTCGATTCGTTTCAAGAGAACTGGGCGTGCTGGTGCTGAATGCAGCCTGCAGCGTGGCTCACAAACACTGCCTCGATACCGCTGGAAGGAAGCTGAGGGAGTTCCTCGCGAACAAGGATGGCAAACAAACGTTGCCAGCCGATATTCGGTCTATCGTTTACACGTTCGGTGAGGGGGAATCGTTCGTAAATATTGTCCGCCCGGTTTCTTTATTATTCACGGTGTAATGCCGCGATAGGCCTCGTCACGCAGTCGGATGACGTTGGATCGATATTTGAAAACATGTCGCGGCTATTAGCGATGGAGAACGACGCTCAGGAAAGGGAACGCTTGATTATCGGACTGACCGCCATTCGAGATAAAGACACCCTTAATCGGTTCGTCTGAAAACCATTCGTAAGCTAATTATCTTGAACATCGGGTGATTCCACATTGGATCATCAAATACTCCTAGTGCGTTCCACGGGAGGATCTATTGTCGAGGATAGAATCATCAGCCATTTAATGACACTTGGGCTTTGTAAAATGGAAAATTCGTGATCGGATTGATTCGATAGAATTTCAGAAAATTGTATCTAACAAGTAGGCTGCGAAATCCATTTCCTCGAAAAGAAAGTCGCTCGAGAAAGAATTTTATCCCACAATTTTTTATTTATTTCTAAGCACGAAAATCACCTTATATATTTCGTCCCGGGCATTGTTATGTCTCCTTATCTGTTAGATACCTTGAACGCGCCACCGACGGGAACTTGGTACGCAAACAAGATTTTACCGACGTGTTGATCAAAGTCGCCATGAATCCCGCGGGAGTGGACGTAGCCTGGAATTTCATACGGTATCAATTTAATAACGCTTTTCACTCGAGGTCTTTCTTTCTGGTATTTACTAGCAACTCGAGATGCTTTCTTAGCATTCTATTGCCACAAATGCTAAGTTTAATCAGATCACCTTTACCTCGTCGAAATCTTATGGATAATTAATCTTGCAGATCTCGATGGACGAGCCTCGTCGCGGAGTACAACACCAACGGTTACTCTTTAGGAAAAGCCGTAGTCGCCATCGTCTCGTCCTTCAAGGACCGCCGGATGCTCCAAGAGGTAAATCCCTTTTTTCGTTTCCTGGGTACGATGCGCAAGTTTCGCCCACGAGATTTATTTCGCAGGCCAGACGATTCTTTCTGGAGCACGAGCTGGGAGTAACCGAGAGCACAAAGAGAAACGCTATCGAGGAGATTGAAAACAGCATCAAATGGCTGGACGCGAACGTGCAAAACATCGATTGGTGGCTGGCGGCCAATGGCTTCGATTAAACCTCGCGTTTCCGATCGCGGATCGCGAAAATGCGGGGCGAACAGAGGCTAGCTGCGATTCAATTTGAACCGCAGCGATGCGTAAGCATTTTATTCGAGTAATGGATGCAGATCAAAAGGAAGGTGTGGCGATTTACCCCGATTACGGCACGCGAATCTCGTTTGTTGAATACTGGATGAAACATTGTCTCTTATTGTGGGTTAAAGGAAGAATAATTATATCCACCTCTGATTTAGAGTTCTTCGCTGCTCGATACTGCTGTATCTGTGAGCAATATTTGTTTAACAGCGTATTTCGGGATCTATTATCGGCCACGATTAAACCAGGCAGGGTACAAGTAGCGATCCAGAGTTTAGATTACCGCTTTACGACTTCTTCCGAAGATACGCGACCGATATTTTCCAACAGGAACATAATCTCTGAGAGCAACTGTCGCTTGATATATCGAGATTTATGGCTTGTAATTTAATTCAGCGTGGAACAGAACTTTACTGTTTGTTTACTGTAACGACTCACTTGTAGCTTGTAAGTTGACAGTGTTGATAAGTAAATACTGAAAGGGATGAGTATTTTCCTTTCAACTTTCGGTTAACTTGTTCGATGAAATTACGATCAAATAAATCTGACATTAAATTAGTCTGGAATACATAACACAATGAGCATCGAATAATAGTATGCGTGGATGCGTAGCATACCTATTTACAAGTTATTTATGATTCCTGTTTTGTTTTTGCACCCGATCAGCCGATAATCGCGTACGATCACGTTATTATTAGCCTTATCACTTCGCCGTGCATGCAACCTGCCACATTAAACGCAAACTCAATTAACGAAACGAGCCTAAGAAGTTTAAATTACGAGCACTTGTATGAGTGCTTGTAAGTCTCGTAGCTGAAAAATTCTCAGAGCGTTATCCGTGGACCTATCTAATCGACGAATCGAGTTCGTTCTTCACCGCGGCAGGTCTGTCTTAAAAAAAAAAAATCAGAGTCAGATATTGACCAGTCGTGGTCGCGGAACGTCGTTTCACGTCGCAGTTATCAGGTTTATCGAAATTTCTTTCGTTACGCATCGTCGATTCACCGACTGGTAAACAGCGGACGACTATGTTTGCCCGAGCTTCGAGACAAACGCTGATTAGAGACTATCCGTCATCCGTTCGCGAATGATCCTCCGCGGTCCGCGACGCGAGTGCTCCTGTTGCCAAAGTCGACGCACGTCGATTTTTGGAGCCGTCCACGCCGTCAAGCACCCGTCCAGGTCACGTTGTGGTTGCATCGAACCTGGCTGATAAGGTAAACATTTGGAATTAACGCAATTAAGTGACGCCAAGGTGGCAGGACGAAGACAGAAAAATTTGTGGCAAGTGAATGACGGAAGGAGACGAGGGTTGGATGAATGTCCAATTTAAATGAAACTCGATTGTCACGAGAGAAAAGAATTAAAAGAAGGTGCTCTTGATCTCCTTCTTTCCCACGAGGACATCGGGTGTTTACTCCTCCACTTTTTTCTATGTAGATTCTATTTTTAATCATTCGTATTATCCCTCGTGCATTCCTGTAACATAATTCTCATTTTGAACTTCTGAAACATTTATTGTGCTTTCAACACAGTGAGTAAAATTCATTTAAATTGACCACTCGTTGTTTGATCATTCATATCGTTCTTGAAGATACCCCAATCTCTATTTTGGACTTTTGAAACGTCGATCGAGCGTTTACATTCTATACTACTCGTTCTGACATTTCGAGCTTCTACTTTCTCTACTTCTACACGCTTCTTTCGTCAACTATCTGTTTACTGCAAACTTGTGTCAGTGTTCTTCAGCGTCCAGGATGAACAAGAGTGTGCATTACGCATTGGTGGCGTTCTGGGAGAAGTCAGGGTGCAAAATCGTCGCGGATTATCCTTCCAAGCAGGACCCAGCTCACAGGGCGATCGCCCTTAGCACCGTGGATGGACTGAAACCCCTGGAAAACGACAAGATCAGCCTCGATCGGGGCAAGTAAGCACAGTATTATTTAATTGTGGTTTCATCGAAGTGTTCTAACGATTTTCCAAAACAATATTGGATCCATGTTTCCGAAGAATACCGTTTGGAAATCCTTCTTTCCACCAGGTACACCGTGCACGTGCTGATAAGCGAGCTGCACTACGTCTGTCTGACCTCCAAGCCAGAGTGTCCTGCTTCAGCAGCCAGCCTGGAGTCCTGCGTCCACGTGTTCCTGGAAAAATTGCGTAGCGTGTATAGGGAGCTGCCCATCATAGCAGACCTATCGACGGACCTGTCCAATCTCGCTGTCATCGACCTCTCCAAGCCGCTGAAGA
The DNA here is from genome assembly GCF_026283585.1 of Hylaeus volcanicus. Classification (NCBI taxonomy): domain Eukaryota; kingdom Metazoa; phylum Arthropoda; class Insecta; order Hymenoptera; family Colletidae; genus Hylaeus; species Hylaeus volcanicus. Next base: position 29,035,556 of record NC_071980.1, on the reverse strand, counting down.
AGATAGTCGTACGTTCGTCCCTTTAATCTGGAGACGTGTTGACCTAATCGTGACCGTAACCACGACGTACGATTAACCCTAGAGTACTATCACTTTTACGTTCGTTAATGCCACTCGGAGGATCCAGTGAACACTTTTCATTTGTGAAATTGTCACTGATGCTCGTGACCTGAAAAATCAAATAAATAACGAGGGTAGATTTGGCTTCTTTTCGGAGCAATCAAGGTTGGGGTAATATTTTGCTTCGAACTGGACTATTTTCCGATGTAAACCCCAAAAGTAACGATAGAATGAGCGTTCCAAGCCAAGAGACGTAACACATACTAATCACGAGAAAGCACAGCCTCAATTTTGGTACGTTAATTAATCATTATTTCAGGAGGAGTACAATCGACAAGAGCCCGACATAATTCCAAGGCTGGAGGGAGAGCTGGCAGAAATTCGCAAGGCCTTGATGGACGGAGTGCAGAAGCTCATGGACAGGGGCGAAAGGCTGGACGATCTCGTTCGAAAGACCCAGAGTCTGCAAATAATGGTAATCGCGGCAATTCGCGACGATCTATCGATCAAACTTTCATTTTCCGATCCCGGCTCGATAACACGTATCGCGAGCAAGGATCCCGTAATTGAATCGCGAGCAGAAAAGTATTTTCATTCAATGACCACGCGCACGGTGCTTACATCTCGCAAATACGACCCCAGCTAGTAGCGTTGAAATCGTTTATTTCCCAAGGGGTAGTCGTGATTACGCTCGTTTTATTTATAAACCCTGAACAAATACCGAGGGCCGTTAATTATGCCAATATCGGGCAACGATTAACGGGTCACGACCCACTGAACGCACAGTCGCGGCTCGACGTTCACTTTTATCGCCACTCAAAATTCTGCGAACTTTCTGCGTAGCATTCAAAACTACAGACACCATCATCTACGGGGAACATTTTTTGAAGCAAAGTATCATCCCCTAGAGTAAGATTAAGTTTATATTCTTTAAATATATAAAACAGTGCATTTATGAGTAGCAAGTTTTATCGAATACAGTAGAATGTAATGTTTATAAAAGTGATGTTCTAGAGGTCTGAAAAAATTCGGAGTTTGGAAACATATTTAAAAATATCACACACACACACAAGTATTACTATTACCAAGCATGTATTTTCACATTTAAATTTCCTTGCCCAGTCTCGAAAAAACTTCTACGTAGCAAAGTCCCACAAAAGGAAGAACATGGTGGCGGCCGCAGCAGCAGCAATTCTCATGTTCGTCTCCACGTCCCTCTTCGTTGTCCTGCTGTACATCGGGATCCTGTGAAGACAAAACATACACCATAAACAACGTCATCGAAATGTACCAGCGAATAAATTATTTATTGCCATTATGCTTATGCTGCTTATTATTGCTTCTTATTTCGCGACCGGGCGTTTCACCCTTATAATGTGTGTTATATTACAAGTATGGACCCAGAAGATGAATTTGACAAATACCTGTGGCAACGTTCACGCGACAGCATTCGGAACCGTCCGAAGCCTCGAGTAATGCTCGTGTGATTACTAAAGTCTTCGGAATCTTAAGCGATGACGTCTATGTTGATTTTCGAGACAGACTTTGTCGAGCTCCAGGAGGAAATCAAACGCAGGGACGACCACGCAGAATTCATCAGACGCGAGCATTTCATCGCTGCAAAAAAGATACAGGTTAATCATGATCGAACCCAGAAACCGTGGACAAATTGCAGGAAATACTTAATTGTTTTTTCGCGATTCAAACGTGGTCGTGATAGGAGCAGGGAAAACTTTACTCGAGTGATCAATGATGAATGAAAGCACTATATTTATTAAACACGTTTGTTTCGTCGAGTTCCTCGGATAACCTTTCAAACTTATAATGTTGTAATTTCTTTTAATGTATTTTCTGACTGCTGCATTCGAACAATAACTTTTATCGAACGAATAAAACCAATCGTATCTTTAATCGTTACTCCAAATTCACGTCCAGGCGATTCTCTCAAATATTTATCTGGATTATTCCACCCATCTCTGGGTCTCCAGTGAACAAGCATGCAAAAGATGACCCCGCGCTCGATAGCAAACCGCTCCTGCAGAAGTTATCGTTCTCCCTCGAACGCGATGCAAGCCTCACTAATAATAAAGCCTCGAGTGTCGTAACGGGAGCTGGTCGCCGAGTTATCGATTATTTAAGGTCAAGATCGTGACACACAATACTGTGTACGATCCAAGGAGTTAGTGTCGCGCCCCTCTCGATTTTAGAATGGACGATCTGGTCGCTTCTCATTAAGAAATCAACTTTACAAGTACTCGACGTTTCCTCGTGATCCATACAAATTCCAAGCTGTACACATTCCAGTTCAGGAATAATTAAAATACCTTCAGAGCTCCCACAACCTTGGACGAAGGTTTCCAAGGCTTGTTTAAGAAAACTAATGATTGTAAGATTTTGATTCTGATACTTGGTTTCCATTTTAGGCGTGGATTCGTGGAATCCTCACTCGAAACCATCACAGGCTGCTGCACGAGAGCGCCATCACCATCCAGCGCCATTGGCGCGGCTACTGTGTCAGGATTTTCGCTGATAGATACCTGGTCGAGCGTGTTCATCAAATGTGGCAAGATCACTACGATCGAATGGCGACGACGATCCAAGCCGTCTGGCGTGGTTACTGGGTCAGGAAAACAGTCCTCGACATACCAAAAATGCGCCGATGGCTGGAGACTGTTTACGCCAAGAACGACCAAACCGTGGAAGACATGAAGAAGTTGGTATTCGATGTTCCATTCTCGATGCTTCTTCTGTATTTATAACTTTCGTTTAGGTTCAGGTGCGACGAGATCGAATACGCTGAACGTGCTATGGAACGCGAGTCGATGCAGTGGACGCTGTTCATACTCTTCAAAGTATGCGAGATGTATCCTAACACGTCTTCCTCTAAAGAGGGTCCCACGTGTTAGAAACACTTTTAACTTAGCTACACCTTCGAGTTAACCTCGGTACACCTTGCATAACAAACTCTGAACAGCTCCACCATTTACTGAGAACGAAACAGCAGCCAGGAGTGCTCACCAGGATCGACAAGACTCATTTCACCTTCATCGAAGAGATGCTGAAGTGCTTCGAGTTTAGACACTACACAGGGAAGAAGGGTACCCGCTGCTGCGATTGTAAAATTGACCCTAAACCATCGCTAGTCTTCCGTGGGACCTATTACGAAAGATGCGAAAAGGAGATTCGCGAGATGGAGAGGAGATTGCAAGCTGGTGCCATGCCAGTGTTTAGAAGTACGACGATAATCTCCTGTCTAATTTCTGCAACAATATTTAAACTCTTTCGGCTGCTCTTTTATTCCCCAATGGCGAATTGGCTACTTTAAAGATCAAAGTTCCAAAGATTCTGAGTAGCGCGAAATCTTCAGGTTACCCTTACGAAGACCAGGAGAAGATATCTCGAAAATCGAACCAGGCGTACCGAGAGGCTTCCTTGCACAATCGGTACAAAGTACCCTCGACGAAAAGGCAAAGCACTTGTCGCTCTAAAAAGAAGCTGGATTTGCAGGACCCCTGCGCTGGGACCAACCAGCTCTACCACAAGATAAAGAAGATGGACTGCCACTTAGATCGACTTCGCCTCAAGTGTCCCATTCACGACGTCGTCTACTCAACCTAATCATCTGGAATCTCCACTCCCCAATCAACCAGTTGAGTTTTAATAGCTAAACGACCCCTTTTATTATCTCTAAGATCACAACTCTTTTCCTCCACAATCAACTACAGAATCTACCAACTAAATTCCACAAATCTAAATAGGAGATAAAAGACGGAAAGGAACAAGGTACAAAGCTACTGGAAACGGTATATTTTATTAATACATATCGCGTCGTATCTTATGTACAAATAAAATAGCGGGTACTGGATACAGACGTCTCCGTTTAACAGTGTCAGTTATGCACGCATCACGCCTCGCACGCAAGAGGAGTATTGACTGCTTTCGTCATGGAGACTGGTTTCTGACTGAGGTCAGGGTTCGCGCCCTTCTCGACCCTCTTCTGCATGCTCAGGGACGCCTCGTTCCTCTCCATGCAGTGGAATTGGTAGTTCTTCGACTTGGTCTCGGTGGCGGTGCAGGAAGCTGAGCATTCGGCGATTGGTCGTATCGAGAAGCAGATCTTGTCGTCCATCTCGATCACCTTGGTCCTGTGGACGTTGCAACGTTTGTTGGTGGACTGTAGCTCCTTGTGGTAGCCCCACTTCTGGATCTCCTCGTTCGTCCTTCCAGCGTCGACGTCGCTGATGACGTTGCTCGGGCGGTTCCTCACCTGACGCATGCACTCGAATTTATGGACTTTCTTGGCCATCTCCAGGGCTTCACCCTCGCATTGGTCCTTGGTCAGGGCGTAGGCAGCAACGAACTCCTCTGGTCTCCTCATGATGCAGTTCTTCGGGGCCCAGAAGTCGTTCGTGGCGTCGCCGTCGTAGTTGCCGCAGAGACCGCGGATAGAGTTGCGGTACATGACCCATGCCTGTGGATTAGACGTGAATTAGATTCGAGGGTGACTGAAAGATAGGTGAGGTCACTTAATCTTCACCACTACCCGAAACCACCCTTACCTTCATCGACATGCGTTGTCCATCATAGACAAGGTAAATGTCGTGTTCATCAGAGGTGACGCCAATGGAGTCGTCAGCGAGTCTGAAGATTTCGAAGATGATCTCATCGTTCCGTCTTTCTTGGTAGCTTTTATCCTTGGTGACTTCGATGTCTTTGTCGTTCAGCTTGACCTTGGGCTGGGAATCACCTGGCAGAAGCAGGATCTCTTGGTTGCCGAGGAGAATCTTGATCGCCTTGCGTCCGTCTTCCGTCTCTCTGGCGAGGATGGTCACGCTCATTTCTTTGGGAATACGAAGTTTCTCGCTGTGGTCGACAGGGTTGAGTGTCGGGAAGGTGGTCATCACCACGTGCCAGCAGTTGCCGAGTCTCATAGGGTAATCCCTGCCGTCAAAGGTCTCCACTCGCGTTTTGTCCAAGGTACAGGATGCTAAAAGTAAAAACCATGGTTAAAAAGTGGTTTCTTCGCAAAACTGAACTTAGACTCCGATACTTACGGTCCAGTCCACCGTGGTCAATCATTTCGTTAAGATTCCCGTTGGCAGACTCAAGGTCTTCACTGGTGATTTGCATCGGACTCAAGTCTATTTTATTGAACATCGCGTCCATACTGGAAGTCTCCACCAACACGTCAGCAGATTGGAGATTGTTCGAGAGCCTGGCTTTGATGTCGATCTTCTTCTTGCCAGCGTTCTGCGGCTTTACGACAGCTATGCGACTGTCGACGTAGTCACTAACAGCGACGAGTCCTACGGCCGTTTCGGCAAGCTCCAAAAGAGATTTGTCTGGTATGTCCAGCGAAACGTCGACCTCGTCCAACAGCATGGCGAGACTGGCAGCCTTCTGGCAGGCTTTGAGGATCTTGTTGCCGTGCTTCATCTGTCCCTGGCACTCCTTGACTATGGCGGACGTCTTGACCTTCTCTTTCATCTCTGTGCTCTGGGTGAGCTTGCCTTGGATGTTGATCTCCTTGTTCTCGGAGCAAGTCTTTCCGTAACGAACGGCGATGTCGAATTCCTTCTTGGGGATGGTCATCATGACGTGTTCGTAGGACGGGAGGATATTGCTAGTGGAGACAGTCTGAGCAGCCGCGCAGACTTCGTACTGCATGTCCAGGCTGGGCACCTTGGTGTGCCAGTAGAAGAGGGATCGTTCCTTGTTGTCGGCGGCGCTGTCTGTCCAGGCGATGGTGACGACGTTGTCAGACTCGAGATCACCCGGTAGTCGCAGCTGCAGGTCTACCACTGTCGCCTTGGCTGCCTTCACACCTTTGCTCACCTCCCTCAGGAACTGTTTCCTACGGTCTACGCTGTCTGCCTTCTTGTCGGATGGTTCCACGGTGGTAGCGATGGGGGTCCATTGTCTGAGATCCTCTGAACCAGGTTTAATGTTCAACGTGTCCAAGGCCACGGTGAAGATCATCGGCTCCTTCAGCTCGTGTTTTAGATTCATGAACAGATCAGTTTTGCAGAAGACGTCATTGACGACCGTCCAGGGGAACCCTAAGCTAACCCCACCATCGAGAGACCAGAACCGGTCCAAGAGCTTGGGAACCGTCTTATCAGTTTCCAGGCTCACTCTGAAAGGTTCGATGTTCTCCGTTGGGACAAGCTTGGACACGATTACTGTCTCGCCGCTGTGCACAATCTGAGTATTCTTCTCCGTGAGCAGAGGACGTAGACTGAAAATGTCGTGGCTGGAGGTGTACGGAACGACGCTGTAGTGCACCAACCGTGCCTTTTCCTCGCCCTTCAGGGGCCAGATCTTCATTTGCAGGTTCTTCTTCTCCACGTCGACTCCCAACTTGACCTTGATGGGCGCGTAGGTTTGGAGGTTAACGTCCACGCCAGAAACGAAGTGCTCGTGCTCGAACGGTGTGACAAAACCGATTCTTCCTTGGATCTTGGACGAGAAGAGCAGACGGACGTCGGATTCCACGTCCAAGTTCAGACCCTGGTTCATTTGAATCGTGTCCTTGCCGCTGCACTTCCACAGCGTTGGGATGTTGAAGGTGAACACGAAGGGCAGACCAGTCTCCGTAGGGAAGCTGAGGGTCACGTCGTACGATGCAAACTCGCTCCAACTTTTGTAATCTCCATTGGTTTGTACCACATTGTTTGAGAACGCTGTGAAAAGTTGAGAATTATTAATCGTCTTCCACGAGTTTAGCGTGACATTCGATACTTACCGGTGAACATCTTGATGAGTTCCGGCTTGTTGAAAGGCAAGAAGCCCGAGCCGAATTTGCTGTTGATTAAAATGTTTCCTTCCAGTGGAATCGGCTCTTCAGGCATGATGTTCAGCTCTTCTGCGAGTTTCTCCGTCTTCAGTTTCTCGTTACTCTTGTCGTCTTTGACATCGAACAACATACGGAAAATAGGTTTCATGCTGGATATCATTCCTACTACCTCGGTCGGAGGTGTCTTGAAGCCGCCGTACGAGGAGAAAAGTCCGTAGTAAATTGAACGCGGTGTGATGCTGTCCTCGCTGCCGATGTACTTCAAGATGATGCGGTGGAACTGGTTCTGATCTTCCGCGACCTTGTCGAAGATGGTACTGTGAGAGTATAGGTAGCTGTAATCTTCAGGATTGAGCATGTTCATGACGGAACGAGCCTTGTAGGCCAGGTCCTCGCTGCCAGGGATGGTTAGCCCCGCGAGACTTATGATGCTGGATTTTACAGCGGAGTTGACGTGCTTGCTAGTGTCATAATTAGTGAAATCGGCCATTCTCTGCAGCATGCTGAACGGAGGGTTGGTCTTCATCAAGAGGAACACGGCTATGCAACGAACTTCGTGAGCCTCCATGGTGTTCAGGTAGATCTTGTAGAAAATCGGACGAGTCAGTTTTGGGAACATCATGGTCATTTTGCTCAAGGAGGACACCATCAACGTCCTCTGGAAGACTGTGATCGTTTCCTTGCCCTCTAGGTAGGGCTCGAAGATGGAGAGTACCCTGGGGTGTCCGATTTTGCCTAAAGCTACGATGTAGGTCTGAATGCGTGGGCTGTCGCCGTCCTTGATAGCTTTGGTCAGCTCACGAGCCAGATACGGGATGTACTTCTCCACGACTACCGTGTCGTGTTTGGAGGTGAGACGACCGAAGGTGTGCACTGGGTAACGATTGTGGATGGTCATGCCGTTCACTTGGGCGAGACGTACCAAGTCAGCGAACACCAGGATGGCCGTGGTGTTCAGGAACCTCTCGTTCTTCACTTTGGGGTTGGTGGCCAGTTCCTGGGAAACGAAACTCGTGAATCTTCTCATCAGAAATTATCCGATCTTTCGAGATCTACCCGAGAAAGGGACCTTGGTTTGATACTTACCAGCAAGACTTTGATGTATTCGTCGGTGGGTGTGCGAGCAGTGGTTGGTAGTTTCGAGAGGAGATTGGCAGCCTCCATGCCACCCAAGTCCCTCTCGATGATCCAGTCCTTGATGGTCAGCAGAGCTGGCCCAGTTCCAGCTTGGGTAACCGCGTCCCTTAACACAGTCCAGGCGTTCATCTTGATGGCCTGGCTCTTGTCGTGCGATTTCAGCTCGTTGGTCGGCATGTGGATGTCCTTCTCGACCTCCTTCAGTTGCTTCCTGCTCATGGTGCGAATCAGATCGCTGAGGATCGTGAACTTGGCAAGGGTCTCGTGATTGGGGATCTCGCTGGGCTCTTCGAGCTCGATGGACATTTGAGCGACGAGGTCCTTGGCTGCCTTGATCATGTTGATTTCGTCGGATTTGTCGATCACCTTGCCGTTGTAGCCGACGAAGTTGGGCAGGAAAGGATTGCGAGGCGCGTCCTCAAGCGTGGGCTTGGGCTGCCAGAATTCGTGCTCCTCGCTGCTGGAGATGGAGCTGCTAGAGGCGCTGGACGATTTCGATCCGCGGCGACGAAGGTGCTCGCCCTTCTTGAGCGTCTCCTCGCTGGAACTGACGGCGTCTATACTGTCGGAGGTCAGGATCTGATTCGAGTTGAGGGCCTCCACTCGCTTGTTGGATCTGCGTTCCTCGTTCTCGGAGAACGGATTGTTGTACACGTAGACGAGGTTGCCAGTGGACTCACGAAGGCGCGGTGAAGGCAAAGGGTTCTTCATTCTTTCCATGTTCGCGATGGTCAGGTTCATTACGCTGACCACGATGCCGTTTTGGTTGTCGTAGAAGCGAGGACTGACTAACAGCTGGCTGGTGGTCACTGACGATTGGATGGTGAACCGTTTCAGGTTACCAGAGATGATCACTCTGCTCGTGGAAGATTTCTGCGAGGATCGAGATCGTGAGTATATTATATACAACTGCATTTTATTGCATACTATGGAGCGAAGTTACTCACCGTGAGGAATCTTCCGTTGTTGTTGGAGCCAGGCTCCCACTTTGTCGCGCCAGTGATGCCAAAGTGGTAGTCCACCCTCTGGTCGCACCTGCTAAAGTTCCTGGTCTTCATGATGTCGATGAGCAGTCCGTCGCCCTTCAATTTGGGCAACGGGACCAATTCAGGCTTGACGTGACGCATGTGCTCCGGCAGTGGCGTGATGTCGTAGTGAACCTCGCATTTGCCACCGACGGTGTCCTCTATGGCACGAAACATGCCGTAGGGTTCCTCGTCCGTGGGCACTTGGACGCTCTTGCTTCTGATGGCGTTCTCGCCCTGAGTGTCCACCTGGAGCTGGCTGACGATGCTCTTCAGCATGTTCACCTCCCAGGTCGGGGTGTCTTTCTCAACGATCAGGTCTCTGATCACCCCGTGCTTGATCTTCATCTCGAAGGGCTTGCCAGACATGGGGAGGTCGCGGAGCTCCAACATGTTGTCGGAGATCTCCGAGTCCCAACCGTTTGGCAACCTCTTGTGGATGCGCGCATATTGACACTTGGACACCACAGCGCCCAAAATGTTATCGTCCTTCGCTTGGACGGTGAGCAGCGCCTTCAGCAGGATACCCGTGTACTGATCGGACAGTTTATGGAGTCCAGTCAGCGTGCGACTTCGTACCAGGTAGGTATACTCGTTGCCAGCCTTCCAACCATGTTCGAACTCGGCTGAAACTGTTCCAACTGCGGATCGAGAAAAATTAGTCACCTTCTGCGATGTTTACCTGGATGAATCTCTGAAGCTTTAAAGACTTGGGTTCTACTAGGAGTTATTTACTTGGGAATGCTTGGGATTCTCGAAGAGTGGTTCTAGGAGGTTTATGCTTTCACTTACCTAGAATTAAGAGTGCCAGAGGTAGCCACATACTGTAAGCCGTAGAACACCAGAATGTGACACTTCTCGCGAGACTTCCCCTTTTATATGAATATAATTGTATCGTGTCAGCGAAAAAGAATCTCGATAGACATTAACTGAACTTGCTCGTCTGCGAAAGCATCTTTATCAATCCTCACCCGGGATCCTCGTATCTATCGATGAGGTCAAGCTCCATTTTCTCGGTAATCAGACTTTAATACTATCCTGTCACAGAAATGAAAATACCGGAAGCACTGGCTCCATTGCGATGATGTTTCATCTTCTGTCGTGCGCACCTTTGGGAATTTAATGATTCATTTCGGAGAACTAATAGTGCGTGTAAAATTGACGTGGAACCTTATTTTGAATAAAGCAATGTATTCCAGAGAGAAATAATAAGTATAATATTTGTTTACTTTAAGTGGACAATGTGAGGCGATGACAAGGTGAATTAGCTTTGCCATAGTTCTTGGAACAACTACTGTCGTCTACAGAAGTTTCCTGGTGTTGAGTAAATCAATGGCAATTGTTTCCGGTTTCTCTTTTTTTTATATATTAAGTTAAGTTAGGTTATCTTCGAGTTTTCATTCGGAATGTCCAACTTTTGATCTCGGCACTTTACGTAGAGTCAATTGTTATGCAAGTGAATTATTGCATTAACAATGGATAAAGTTTCGGTCTTGCAATCTTGCATCTCAGGGAATGCTTTAGGAAATCTATTAATATTATGTGGTAAATACGAGTGGTCCAAGTACCTTTCAATTTCCCATTAAAGGTTCTTTTTAATCAATTTTTCGTACTGCAAACTGTATAAACTTTAAATTAACATGCTTTCTCCCAGAGAATAATCTGATGCTTGAATAACTAACGTTGTGTTTAATTTTCACGTCCAATTAGAATATAATATATTGTAAACGAATATTCTGAACGGTTAAACATAAAAATCTGCACGAGCAATGAAAATGTAACACGTGGGGTCACAAGTTCATGGCAATAGTAACTCACAAACTTCCGTTACATGATTGAACACGTTTCGAAACGATATCGCGGTATCAGCATTCTTCCATCGGACATTTCTCCGATCATAATTTATCGATCGTGCGACCACGCATCAAGCTACAAAGAAACATTCATTAATCACATTTCCAAGTAAAGCGATACCAATTTATCATTAATTCGGAGACACTCAGCCCTCATTCTTTTCGTAAAATAGTGCAAACGGTGTCACACTATTCAAAAAAAAGGGGACAGATACGGAAAAATAACATTTATTAAAATATATTTTTTTTTGGTCATCTCATCCTCCACTCGTTAACGATGAATGGAACTTAATTATATAATTACACGTCCCTCCATCGATTTACATTCCTGTTTCAATAACATCCACAACAAAATCATACGACAATAGCCATCCATGTCACGGTTAATAATACTTTAAGCATATCGCGCGATAAGCGCCGGGCGTTTCATAAATATAATTCTCTTAAATACTAATTAGCGCGGACGAGAAGCGGTTTCCCAGCGGTGCGCGCGGTACTGTCCGTCTCGACGTCTATTTGCGAGATTGTGGCTTTAATGATCGTCATGGGCTCGTATTCCTGAAACGAAAACGAATTCGTGAATGAATTCACCGCAGTCACTCCGACCTCGCCGAATTCGAATCAGTTTCGACGTTAATAATCCCGGAACATTTATTTCAAACTGTTATTTTTACAGTTTCAAAAATGGCGATCCCCTTTAAACGGTTCACGAATTATAAAAGCAATTTCAACGCGTGTTAACCTGCGCGAAAATGTTGAAAAATGTTAATTTAAATAGAGGAAATACTTTGCATATATATTAACATTTTTTGATGAAAACTTGGAGAGATATCGTTTGAAATGGGCACTTTCAATATATATATATATAAAAAGTGGTAATGTTATGCATGCCCTAGAATTAAATAAAATTCTGGTATGTGACGATACTTTTTAATATCAAAAATGCCACCTATCCTTAAATGTTTTCTGAATTAAGAAACTAATATCACCCGTCGAGTTTCTCAAACAATTCTCAATCTAAGACACCGGTTAGCGGGACACGTGCCGGCCCGATAAAAAATGATGCAAGCGTGCTTATCGTTTTTCTGCAACATTATCGCAATTTAGTTGCAATGTCAGGGCCTCCATTAGGAAAAACAGATTACGCGTTTGCAGATTAACGAAAGAAATGACATCACCGACTCTGTCGTCGTTAACCACATTTTTCGTGGCGTTGCAGCATAATCGCACCAACCATTAAAAAATTATACCACTCCACGGTGGGCGAGGTCTCGCTCGCGCCACTTGGAAACGAAATTCTCCAATTCAGAGTATCGTGGACTCGGTAACCGACAGTGACTCGAATTCTGTTTCGTCGAGTGCGAAATCAACGGAGACAACGCGACGGCTGGTCTGAAATTATTCTATTAATCCCATTGTTCCAACGTCGCCGCGTGGAGCAGAATTTTGAGGGGAAAAAGTATTTCGTGCTGGCGAACTAGAAATATATTCGATAAGTAATTCAAATAATTTCTTTCATTCCTCTGCACGGTATTTTGTCTTCTCCGATAATCACGGAGAACTCATACTTTCACTTGCCACAAATGCATAAACATATACTTCTAGCTGGAATGAATTTTCTCTTGTAATTTGAATGTTTGTTTCAACGAAAAATACTAAATAAGTCACCTCTTGGCCGTCTACGTCGACTTCCTGAAGGACCTCGTCGAGGACGGAGACGAGTTGGTTGACGTTGTCGATGGTAAAGACTATGGGCGGTTTCAGTTTCAGGATGTTGTCATCGGGCCCGTCGCTGCTGATGAGGACCTTCTTGTCCTTCATCCTGTTGACGACGTACTTCGCCTCCGCTGTCGCTGGTATCCTCTTGGTCCTGTCGCGCACCAGCTCGATGCCCACGAACAGTCCCACGCCTCTCACGTCACCAATTATCTTCCTCCGTTTGGCCAGCTTCCTCAGCTCGGAAAGCAAGTACTTTCCCACCTTGAGCGCGTTCTCCTGAAGATTCTCCTGCACTATCACTTCCATCACGGCGTTCGCTATCGCGCAGGAGACAGGATTGCCACCGTACTGAAGTGCACGGAGAAAAGGAAGTCAAAGTAAGTACACAGAATGTAGAATAACTACCCGGAAATATAAAAATTCACCGTAGAGGGTGGAATCCCTTACGACATATATTCCAAGTATTTGTAATAGAAGCTTGGTTTCCACGTGAAAAATTATTTGATTCTTCGTCGATTACCGTATTAAAGTACTCGATCCCGGTGGCTTTGAAGCTTCCAGCGATGGCTGGGGTGGTGATGACAGCCGCCACTGGGTGTCCATTGCCCATGGGCTTGCCCACGGTGACGATGTCGGGGATGACGTCTTCGCCATAGACTTGGAAGGCCCACATATGACTTCCCACCCTGCCGAAGCCAACTTGGACCTCGTCGGCGATGCAAACGCCGCCAGCCTCGCGAACGTGCCTACCCATGATATTTTTATATTAACCAACTTTGCTGGAACAGAATGATCGGTCGAAAGTAGGCAACACCGTGTACCTGTACACGTTTCTGAAATAATTCTGAGGGGGTAGAATTTGTCCTCCGACGGACATCAGGCTCTCTGCGATGAACGCGCAGACGTTGCGACCCTGCGTCTTCAGGTTCTGGCAAATGTCCTTCACGTCGTTCGCGTACTTCACCCCGAGATCCTCGCCTGGATAGTCGGTTTCGCGATACTTTCCACGGTAGACGTCTGGACAGGGTGCCTAGGGGCATATGAGACGCCATGAATTCGACGTGAAATTCTTGTTCGTGCTTGTTCGGTTCCGTAGTGCTTTGTAATAGCAAGGGTTTATTAAGGATTTATTAAGGGTGGTTATCATGACCAAACTTTATATGGAGCATCGAAGTCATTGAAGTTAGCATTAGAAAAAGTAGTTAATTCGTCCTTACCACGTGAACCCAGTCCTTCTTGCCAGGTCCGTTCGGTTTGTTGAACTTGTACGGCGATATATCGATCATCGAGGTCAAATGGCCGTGATAAGCACTAAAACCAGAAAGAACAACGATGAACGAAAACCTTCCCCCAGTCCCCGAGTCTGTTCTCTAAGTTAAACCCTACAAAGTAATATCTTTTATCTTTTCAGTGCTCCTACGTTGTCCTCCGTGCGAAGATGAAGCTAAGAGAATTGGCTTTCGTCTTCGACGATAAAACGAGGATCCCTGAAAACGTTATTCTATCATCGATTGCTATCCGAGAAACGAAAAAAATAAAAAAAAAAAAAAATAAAAAAAATTGCATCGAACCGTTGGGCAACCGAGCACCTACTATTGGGAGCTGAGAAGAATGCATCTGAGCGTTTACAAAGAATTCATGTTCGTGCTGTTGGTCGTTACTGTACGGAAGCGAAAATTTTGATGAAATAATTTTTCTTTGGGCCTTTCAAGGATCGTCTGTAGTTTTTCTGAAATCTTAGGTCGCGTTCTTCTCAGCTCGCATAGTATACGCTTCACGCTAGCTTCCGTATCGGTAACAAGGCAAACGGGGGCGCAGGAGGATGTATGATTACGTTATCAACGGACCTAATTTCGTGCAATGAAGATTTCGATGCGGTCGGTGCAACTATGATGGTTCACGGGTCATTTGCGAAGCGCTGTAACGTTACAAGCAAAAAAGAATGAAACTAAGATGTGTGCGGCGCAGCTGCAACGAGCGTGGGTGTAACACGAGATTAATAGTGCACTCGCACATTGACAACAACAATGTCACAATTGTTTCTTTGTCAGGGGAAAGGTTTCCCTGGTCTCTTCTTCCTTAGCAATTTTTTCTTCAACTTTTCGATCGATTTTTCTTTCGATCCCTATCTGTCCGAATACGAGTAATCGAATTGCAATTTCGTCTGAATTTAAATCTCTCGACCTCCCTCGCCCCCTTTGCAAGCACACTCCTCGCCTCGCTTCTTTCCTATCGTAAACATTCATCTGTCCCCAACAGGTCCGGCTCCAATCGCCCTGTAGGACGGTGAATCCTCTCTAACATTGTATAAAAGAGTACTTTTGTTTCACAATTTCGCCTCCTCTTGTCGTGTTGCGTACGTGGCACGTTCGTGTCACCTAAAACGACAATAGCTTTATGTTGGGCGACCGTAAGCGTCGAAATTCGTCGTGGCGAGCTTCCCATCGACTTCGTCAGATTCCCAAATCGATCTTCGTTGGACTTTCTGGACGAATCAACAGGCTGTAAACAGGTAAAAAGAAAACCCACTCGATTAGTCAACGGTCGAAACATGGATCATTAACGAAACTCGTTATACGTGGCCGTTTCTCAGTGGTCAAGAACCATCGAGCTCGTACGCCCCTCCGTTATTCGGATCGTTCTCGCATTGGCTATCCCCCGGTCTACTATCGACTAGACGTCGTCGAGAATTCTCGTTGAAGTCGTAGGACTCCTACGCGAAAGACGAACAAAGGGTTCCCCTGTAAATCTTTCAGAATCGTCGCACGAGACTCGCCGCCGTTGGTAGCGGAATCTCGTTGCGCTTTCTCGCTGTTTCTCTATGACTTTTCGTTCCTTCTTTTGCGACCAAGCCGTGTGACAGGCGCCAAAGATGGCTGTTTGTTGCAAGATCGAGGAGAAGTTAGAATTTTAATTGTAGAGCGTTAGATACGTTTCACAGGGGACCATTTAAAGTCTGGAGGAATCGTTTAGAGGAATATTTAGCTGTTGGAATTTATGAAAATGTCCATCTGTGGCACGAGCACTCGAAACAGAGGATACATCGAGATGGAAAAGCCAAAAGCAGCGAGGCCCTGCTGAGTGCAGGGAGTCGAGGCAGACTTAATTTTCCACCGAAGGCCACTTTCCTCGCTCCAATCTCTCTACCCCCCACCACCGATGCTTTCCCACCCATCTAGCTTCCAATTGGGTGTTGGCCTCCAGCAATCAATTCAGTCTACCTCGACTTGCCGATACATAGCAACCATTTCGCCCTTTTTTCTCTTCAACTGCAACTCGGTCTCTTTCAAACATTCTCGAATAACTTCCAAAGCCCGGGTCAACTTCATGACCCTGCATAGCGCACGAAAGTAATCAAGAAGCGAAATCGTTACGTGTTGCGGTCTCGTTTAATCGAAGCACGTCGTTTTCCATTTTCGTGCTCCACTTCTCTCTAACTTACTGATCGAGAGTGATGATGTCGCTGTTCTTGGTGTGCGTCTGAGCGAGACGCAGGGCGAGATCGTTGGCCTCGCTGCCAGAGTTCACCAGGAAGCAAACGGAGAGTGGTTCCGGAAGCAGCGAAGTCAGACGACTCGCGCAGATCACCAGGTCATCGTGGAGGAAACGATTGTTGGTGGAGAGCAGCGCCATTTGCTCCTGGCCAGCGCGAACCACCGCTGGATGGCAATGGCCGACTGTAAGTAAACGTGTTCTACTTAATTCCGCCATGGGAAATTAACATCGATCAACAACAACGGAGGCCAACTCAATTGGCGATATACAAAGGTTGATAACAAATACTTTTAAGCAAACCAAGTTCGTAAATTCTTTGGAAAAAGTGTGGACGCGAAACGAAATTAAACCGACGCGATAAAGACTCTCTCGACAATAAACACGGTGGAAATTTCCGTACCGATTAAAAGCGACGATACTACTTGTTTTCATCGGCCAAGAAATAAATGGAACGATTTGTATCTGGGAGATACAATTCCATTTTTGGAAAAATGAGATTAAATAGGATTAAAAGAAATTTTGAAAATGTAGATAATAGAGGTGTGAGTCGAGAGTCGCGTGAGATTACACAGGCTTAGACCGAGTGTTTTTCTATGTTTGAAGAAGTTTGAATTTTTCCGCCTACCCATACACGCGACACTGGATTCAAATTAATCTCTTGTTTTTTCGAATCGGAATCGAGATATCTATGATAGTAGAAATGTTTACGACACCCGTCTGATATAAGAGCGAATTGACAGTCAAATGTATTTCGGTTAATGTATCTTTATTTTTACTTTTCCACCTGTTCTTCTTGGGTCGATAAAATAAATTTTAACGTTCGTGCCAGCAACAGCTTGGAATATTTTATAAATTACGTCTCTTCCTTGACCCGCGTTTTTTCTAAGCTCGTTGTTCAACAATTTTTATTTACACAACCTCTTGTTACAAGATACTTTTACGTACCGTGGGCAACATTGTTGATGCAATCCAAGTAACGATTCCCCCTCTCGTCGTACATGTACTGCCCCTCGGCTCTGACGATCTTCAGCGGATTCGACTTGTAAAACAATTTGCACGACTGGCTGCGAACACGATTATTCCCCGTGTGTTACGTCGCTTGTTAATGAAGCCGGTATCGTTATGCTCGACGACAGCGAACAACGAGTATGGAAAGGAATCGATCAAACTCACCCGATATGGCGCTCGCGGAGCCTGATCGTCTCCGACTTAGGCATTTGTTCCAAAGACTCTGCCATGGCAAAAAATGACGTCTGTGGAAAGATAAAAAGTTATTCGAGATCTGATTGAAGTTTTAATTTATGCATTTAACAGGTCTGACAGGTTTTTTAAAGAATCGGAAGTCAATTGAATTTACTTATAGGGATTTTGGAGGCTTTAAAAACCGTCCACATTTTATGACGTTTTATCTCTTATTTTTGATCAAAGTTGAATGAAGTAAGACGAAGCGTTTCTATTTTAATATTTCTTTTAGAAATTTAGCAATAATGAAAGAAATATTCATATCGGGCTTTCGGCAATTCCTTCGATATTATCTAGAGCTAACGTTGGGAGTCCCTTTTGTCTAATAACATCATGGAATTTCTCGTCGGATGGGAACGCATCTAAGACGATTAATGGCCACATAATTAATTTATGAGAAGCGACTAACACGTGAAAGCTGAGTATCGGACGTTCCCCATGGGATAAGTAACTTTCCAGCGGCTGATAAGTGCACGTGATTACTACGTGGAAGTAGTACTTCCATACACTCTTTCGTCCATAGTCGCCATGACGCGCGATAAATCGAGTTTTAGGAAAAACAACATATCTCTCTGTTCTATATAACATACACGTCTGTATTCGCTATCACTTATCGCTGTATTTAAATTGACATACTCTTTTAATCGTGCCGCCTTCTTTAACCCCTAAACCGAACTTGCACCATAATAGCCCGATACGATGGGTTATAAATAAGTCCAGCGTTTCCATGAAGTTATTTTAGAGGAAGTTTATTGGCATGCGTGGACGATTATGTCTGGTATATGTATGAATCCTACAGCAATTTATTATACCTTGGCATGAATGGTACAAATGAAGATTTAGTTATTGGACTATATTATTTTAAGAAAAGGCAAGAGTATCGAATAAAAATGAAAAGAAATGAAGATAAAATTAACGAAGAACCATCGCCACTACCATGACAATCACCCCAATGTATCCATGACTCCTCCAAACAAGTCAAGTCTCCATAAAAGTTAGTCAAACAACTTCAAACAACTTCAAACAACTTCAAACCACCTCAAACCTCCGTCACCAATTACTACAGAAGAAAAATCAACACAAAACGACCCATTTAATCGCGCAAATGAACAATAGATCTTTCATGGATCGAAACGAGTGAAAAGAACTTGAAACGGACCACGGATGGCGCCCAAGGCGCGAACGATGAAGTATTCAACGGGACGCGCGCAGAAAGTAGCCCGCGAAAGCGTTTAGTCACGAAGGAACGCCCACGCGCGCTCAGATTGCCTGACAGAAGGAGCGTAGACGGCGATGATCGTACCTGAACTCGTGGTAATAGTAAATCACCGTTCCTCGACTTCTGAATGCAGCCGTCAGCTCAGTGCCGCGACCTACTCCGGTGACGTCATATATAGAGCTTGCCGATTGTGCGGAAGAAAGCGGGGGGCTGCGCGCGCATTGTCCTCTTCGCCCTAAAGCGATGTTAGAACACTCGTTGCCCCACCCCAGCGGACCGCATTATCATCGCCTTCGCTAATCGCGACGCGTGCAAGCCGACACAGGATCGACTATTCTTTCGATTGCTCCTATCGCCACCTCCGACACAATTTTTCAAGACCCACTTAACAAGGGGGTTGAACTGAAAGGACACAGGGAAAATGGAAGCCAGTGATGGGCAAAACCCTAAGCTTCGAATAAATCTGAAGTTTGCCGATGTGTGTTTGTCTCGTTTCCTTCTTTGGAAAATGTTTAACAGAAGAAACGAGACAAACACACATCGGCAAACTTCAGATTTATTCGAAGCTTAGGGTTTTGCCCATCACTGGCTTCCATTTTCTCTGTGTCCTTTTAGTTCAACCCGATGTGTGTTTGTCTCGTTTCTTCTGTTAAACATTTTCCAAAGAAGGAAACGAAGCAAACACATCGGCAAACTTCAGATTTATTCCGAGTCTAGGGCTTTGCCCATCACTGATAGGGGTCCTGGAACGGGACAGGGTTTCAGGAAAGGTCTTCAGTACACTCCTTTCACTATAAACTCCTCTATGAACGTTCTACCAAACCCTCCGTCTGTCCAATTTTTGATCGACGAACATCCACTGGAGAACTGTGGATGTTCGATTGAGAACTGGAGTTCGATCTTGCTTATTAGGGGCCCGGTTTGTTTGAAGAGTCGCAGTCGAGTGCGGGCAGTTCAAAAGTAGATAATAAAAGGAAACGGTTGGAGGTCCGTGATTGTTCGTTGAATAGAGTGGAATCAGAAGAACGATATAGAGGTTGAACGAAGTGGGATCGCTGACGCTCCAATCAATTCTGCCACTTCTCTATTTCAGTGCTGATACACCAACGGAGATATTGCGAGGAGGAAGAGCGCTTCGCGGCTCTTACGACATCGAGGTAGAGGAACGTGACGGGACTGTTTATCAGATGAAGTAAAATTTGAAGAACGTCGGCGATCAAACCGCGTAGATCCAGTTCTTCTCTTGGCACTCCTTGTCGAGGAGGAATAGTTGTCATAAATGTTGCAAGATAAATGGGTAAGGAGGAATCTAGCGAGGCTGCGATGGTAAATTATATTCCAAAAAGGTGGAAAAAGCGTGACTGAATCCAAGCGTCGCCGTGCGTAGTATAATTCTTGTCGAATAATGTATTTTGTCATAGCAATTCAAAAAACAGTAAAATTTAAAAATTCATTCTAACGAATTCCAGTAAAATTCCCTCGTGGAAAAGTTGCGATAGGACTAGCGTTGCGGGAACTAATAATAGGTGACCGTGAAAAATAGAAACGCAATAGAACCGCGTCGATTGTGGCAAGAACGCAGTTGTCGCTATATAATTGAACTATTATTTTGCATGCGTTATTAAATCGACGATAGTAGTGCGACGCCGAATGAGCCTTTCGGACAAGCTCCGTTTTAACGAATTCGCGATGGGGTGTCATTGTTTTTATCCTGTCCTTATCGTATTACATAAAACAGCGCATTGTTATCGTTGCTGCATAAAATTACAGATCGGATATCGGCTCGAGTTACTCCAATCTCGTTTAGCGTAATTTCGGATAAGCTTTATCATCGAGTGCCTGAAATCGGCGGGCTTTATTTTTGATTCTTGCTAATTCGGACGACACGGTGAAAGATAGTGTCTGTAGGACGCTACGTGATCAGATAAAATAATTACAATTTGGACAAATAAATTTTATTCGAGGAGACTAGAGAATTTATTGCTACGCCATAAGTCGTTGTTAACAGAAACGAGACAAATGAGAAATATAATATTAACGAAACAACTTAACGATCGATTTTGTCGAAAGCCAGTTTGCAAATCGTTATTTCGCCTTTCGAGCGTAGCGATTAAATTACGCCGGCACGTGACTAGGTGAAATCAATCACGCTCGCGTATTTGCGAATGATAACCGCGAGTCGAAGAACTGATTGTGAGTGAGAAGTGGGCTGGTTTTATCGTGCGTGAACGTAATTGGTCGTTGGTTCGGTAACGACGCGTGCACGTTCACGGGGTAAGCAAACTCTCGAATCGATTGGCGTCGATTAATGGAACTGGATCAGAGTGCCAGAGATGGGCACGATTTTTCGTTCGCATGCGCGATGCGATAGAAATGCATTTGTGCATTTTGAGCACGATGCAACTACGCGCAATCTAATATCGTTATATTCAACGAGTTCCTCCCTTCTCGCTAATAAATTTTGAAACAAAAATTTTAGTTCGTTACCACGTGGCGAGTTAATTAATTTTCGAAGACAGCGTCGATCACCTCGATGAGTTTGATATCTTCTGGAAGCGGTTCGATATCTTCTGAATCGTCGACGAAAGGGATTCTCGCGGTTCGATCGGCGATCGTTGATTTATCGATCGTAATCGCGCGTCGCGCACGAAACAACGTTGTCGTCGCGCGATACACTGAAACTCGCACGTCTATTGATAGTTTCATGCAAAGGAGGGCGACCTCGTGTATAATAATCGCCTGACATTGGCATCGTAACTGACAAACGAGACTAGCGCGACATAGAAGTGTTTTTCTCGGCTGACACGCGGCCACGATCATCTCTCGTTCCCTGCTCCATTATTATTCATCCGACTCCATTGTCTCTGGTGATCAATATCTGGACAATCGAATGTTAATCGGCCTTCCTTCCTGGTATTTGATAAAAAGAATTTTTCATTCAGCGTGGACGTAATTAATTTTATTTCGATCATATTCTCCTAGATTAATGAATTTAATCTTGACGTTGTTTACTCTCACAGATTTAATATAACGAATATTCATATAACGTCGATTAAATCTCATATGTAAACTTTCTACATTGCAGATTCAATGTTGATATTAAAAATTTCCTAAAATCGATTTGCTTTCCGAAGATCCAGTAAGATATTACTTTCCTTGTCACTGCCTGAGTCTCTATACTACCGCACAAGTAATCAGCATGTATTCATTTCAATAAATATCTCTGTCATTTCGAGATGAGCGTGCACTCTCTCATCGAACATCTCGCACCTGTGCAAACCTGTTTGCTCGACTAGAGTTCCCAATGGAAAATTTCCCCGAGCTCCTTGATCGTTATCGTTGTTATTGATAGATTATCGTTGCGAACTAACGCGGATGATTCCGTTTGTCGGTCGCGCGTACGATCGTCAAACAATGTTAGATTTCTTTTGCCAGCTGGACGATCCAGGCGTCACGCGAGGCGAAAGCGTGACCACGACACAAAAACGATTGGTGATAAACATTCAGCAAATGAATTTCATTAGCATAGACCAGCCGTGCATCTCAACGAGACACTCAGAAATTTTCCATTATTCATCTGGCCCTGGTTTTTCTTCACCTTCGCGAGCTTGTCGATGTGCGACGCAGTTACTCGTAAACAATGTTGTTCTGTATTTAATTAGTTAGAGTTCAAGTTCCGTTCAAAAACGAACTATCGAAACTTTTCAGCAAGAAGGTCTCGACACAGACACGAGATCTGCGATTGAGAGCAAACATCGAACAAGGTGCGACAGAGTAACACGAAGGTAAACACGTAGGATGACACGTGCCGCACGTGGACGATAGTGAAACGCGCGTGATAGCCACTATCGCGACACCCTAATCTCCTACTGATGCGTTTGCAACCTTCTTCTATTGTGCGTATCTCAAACTTCATCTCAAAATCAAAAAAGATCATTCTTCAAATTTCTAGACTTATATCAGATCAATGGACCAATAATCATTTATATAATAATTTTTCCGTCGAACAAATAGCGATTCCAAAGCTGCTAATTTTTAATTCGTTAACTTCGTTAAGTTTGCCCACGTCCACTGCACGAGAGCATCATGCATAGGCTCGACGTTTATCGACCGGTATCGCAGTCTGGCGCCCTGCAATCTTCTGGTTTCTCCTCGTCGAATCTTCGACGATATGCAAATTGCAAATTGTTTTGCAAGAGTCCATTGGCTAAACGACGCGGTCCGCGGCGTAACGCGCGATTATTTCCTCCGCTTGCGTAAGAGGTCACGTCGTTCTTGTAGTTGATAACGTTGGCGACGATACGAAACCTTCCAGCGGCACGAACCGCTGCTGAATCAGAGGTTGGCGAACTTTTTACGAGAAAGGGGAAGCAGATACAACAATTTTAGACTCTGAGAGCACGGAGATAATATCAAGGAAATTATTTACAATGGAATCTTCGAAGCAAGTTACGGGTCACCAATTTATTGACAAGTGAAAGTGCACAAACAACCGGTCGAGTTGAAATAGTTATCACGAATTCAATTTTGACGTGGAATTCTACGAAATATTCTTAAGAAAATAATTGTTATTACTGTCGATGATAAAAAAAAAAAAAAAAAAAAAATATTCACCTTTCCGCAGTCGGTAGGACTCGAACCTACGCTCCCAGAGGGAATCTGATTTCTAGTCAGACGCCTTAACCACTCGGCCACGACTGCTACGTTCATACATTGCGTTTAGTCCAGTTTTCACCTGCAAATAAGGCTGACAACATATATAGCACGGAGTGGAAAGTTTTATTCTTGAGACTAAAGAAAATTCCTTTGCATAAATGAATTTCCTTGTGAAAATAGAACATTTAGATAACCTAAAAAATGATTTTCAGTTTCGTTCCACCCCAAAGCGTAGTATATAGACTGGTGCGATAGTCCCAAGTCTCCATGGATCTATGTAATAGTCTGAATCCTGTAAGTATCCAATATGTTGGTCTCATCTGACGCGATAGTTAGATTGCGAGTCTCTAAGAAATTTGTTATTTCTTGATTCCTCACCTGTTGGTCCTCTGGTTTTAACCTGTCCCAGGTTGCGAGTCCTCGATCCGATGGTACCTTAGTCGTGCGCTTATTTTCATAGGTAGGAACAGGAAACTAGACTTATGAAATGAAAAATTGTATTTCAGTGGATCGATACAATAGAAAGATAACAGACGAAGGACGCAATTTGAAATTGAAATTTATTTAATAGACATTATAATATACTGATATCTACGTTAATCAAGTACAGCGAACCAAGTGGCTTACCTCGTAGAATTTCATTTATACTCGTTCGACACAAAAAATGGTTTCTCTCGTCGAGACTGTATAAGTTTAACCGTCGATTACAATCCTCCGTTACGCATCTCCCCTGTAATATGTTTGACCGTTTAACGCGTCAACGATACCGAAATCGAAGAAACGCGATCGCACGCCTTTCACAAACGTAGAATACAATTTGTCGTAGTTGCAATGTGAATTGCAAGTCCGAAGAAAGCGATCGATCATTCGCAAATAGAATAGTAAACGCGATATAATTATCATGAAATCCAGTCAACGGCAAAGAGTAAAATTTCGCACGCGACAGATTCAACGGAACAGTCGCGGGACATCGCTCTGTCGGAACGCAACAAAACATCCTGATCGAAAACATTGTTCGTCCCCTTCTCGATGGTAAGCATCTCCGAATGGGCACGATTGCACGGTTTTGCAACAAGCGACTCCCTGTCCCGCTAAATTCACGCGAAACAACGTCGAATTTACAATTTCAAAAGCTTCGTTTCCACTCCCCATCACTCTCGACCATCTACCTCGAAGCGCAAAGAATCTCTGGACTCTCCTCGATCGTCTCGTTCGATCTAAACGAGCCTCGCTAAACGCTCGCGAATATCCCTGAAGCTCCACCGGTTCTCCTTTTCTCTTCATCGTTTGATGTACAAGGATGCACGAATATTAACCGTCAGGACTTTCAGGGGTTCGTTCAAACATCTGGATGGGGTGAAATCCTGCCGTAACGTTCATTGTGATCTCGAAACGCAAGATCTTTACGTTTCTTTGCGATTTCTGCGTTTAAAAATTGTTCATTTTTGTCGGACAATGTAGATTAAACAGACGTGTAGATTCGTGAAAGTCGTGACTCTTAATCTTTGTACACCCTGTGCAAAGTTTCGTGGACGATAGAGAGCACGTGTCGAAATAAAAATCCTACCGATTCGTTGTTTCTGTCGATGACCCGAGGGAGGCGAGAAATATCGAACGACCAAAGAAGGGGTCCCGTCCCATTTTTCTCTATTATTTAATTGTTTCATTGCTACCTACGAGTTTTCTTTCTCGTCTCGCTCCGATAGGTCGCCTTTCAGCCGCGAAGAAAACAAAATTTCGAGCTTCCAGCGCCGAGATCGATTAATCTTGCCTAAATTTCCTTAAATTCGCGTTTCGCGCAAATTGCTCGCATCTATAATTAACGTGTATGTACAATCTTATAATTGCTCGATTGATCAACGATTCTTTAACCACTTCGGTACGGTGCTCGCCTGTCTGCCGCAATAAATTTTGTATAAAGAGTATCTGGGAGAAGGTACATCGTTACAAATCAATGGAATAAAAAGCGTGTACGTCCATCTAAAAATCATTAACTTGCAAGTCATACGAACAGTTTCAAACAGAGCAGTCCAAGGCTTGCGAGTCCCATGACGCGATGATTGAATCCCTCGATTCACAAGTCGTTGACATGACGTAATTTGACTTGCAAGTTCTCGCAGTGAACAGTGTAACCTAATCAATCTTTAACATAGCCCCAGATCGAACAGTTTCAAACGCGACAGTTCCGATTTACGAGTACTTAGTGCGATAGGCTCTAGTGTAACCAGTCTTTGTCTCGAAACAGTGTTTGGCCTGTGCATTCGGTACCGGAGAGGTTAAAGACAAAAGATTCGTGTCTTCTCGCCTATGTTTCGTCGCGTTGCCTCGTTTCTCTCGCTTCGTCGCGATCAAGATCTCTTTCGCCGTCTAACTCTCTTCTAGGACCTCGCGTTTCTACGAAGCTGCTAGTGACAGCTCGAATTGCAATCAGACTAGACGAAGGTCTACACGCGTTCTGCATCTGCCGATACACCTATTCAGCGATTTGCTTTTGCGATTGCCCTGCGCGCTAGAGATTTGAAAAATGAATGAAAAATAAATGAAAAAGAAACGAAACGAAACGCTCTATCGTTACATTTGCGCACGCGCGAAAAATTGAACGACGCCGTGTAATATTTACAGACACCGAGTTCCACGATGGCTTCTTTTTCGTTTGCATTTATATCCTCGCCGGGGAATCCGTCCGTTTCCCTGGTAATTTCTTTCTTCTTTTTTTTCTTTTTTCTTTCTTTTTTTTTTTTTTTAAATCTCTATGTATAAACGTACACGTATATTTTACTCGTACAAGGTTGGGTTTCGAGAGGGGGTTTCTCTAGTCGAATACCAAAGGACCAAATATTTCAGATTTGAGAGGAAACACTTCTTCGTTTTCATCGTCGTCGTCGTCTTCTTCTTCTTCTTCTCTTTTTTTTTTTTTCATTCTTCGAAATTTTCTTCAGTTCTTTTCGATCAAGTGTAAAAATATAGATATTTTATCGCTTCCCAATATACTCTCTTTATTTACTCGTGCCGCTTTTCTTCTAAAATTGATAACGATACAGATACAGAAAGAAGCGCACGATGTGCAGAAAATGTTCTATGAACGCTCGCCGTTGCTGCAGCACGTATCTCGTGGCGTTGTTTTATTTCGATCAAGACTCGACTGGTGAGAATGACGTGGTGATAGGGTAGCTGACGATTCATCGATCGTTGACATGGTGACTGTACCGGTATTGGTATACCTGCTTACTACTTCTGCAACTCGTGAATTGCTAATCATTGACATGAAAGTCAGTGACTTGCCGGTTCTGACGTATTCTCTCGGATAAAAATCAAGACCAAACAAGCCACGACCAACAGTTTCTACTATGACAGTCAGGACTTGCAAGTCCTAGATGTGATAATTCATGTCATAAGAATGTTAGACTTGTGAAATTCTTGATACTTGAAAATACTGTTAACTGACAAGCTTCTGACTCGATGACGTGACAATTCCAGACTTGCAAGTGCCTGACGAGGTAGTCTACGTGTTCTCGATAGAAGACGTCCCTGTGTCAGATTTTACTAGCTATCCTTGACAACAAATTGCCATTGACTTGCCACGGAATTCGAGATGGTCCGTGGAGCGGTAGAACATTCCCTGAACATGGGTCACGAAGGAAGTCAGTTGCGAGTTGTGTTTTTTTCACGTTGTTTCACTGTAGAAACGCGAGTATTATTCACACGCTCGTACTTAGCCTAGCGAAACGGCCGCTGATCGCGTTGGAGTATTCCACCACCGCCGTTGAAGGGATTACGCGAAAGAATCGCGTGGTCGAGCATGAGGAGATCTAGCAGTTCTACGTTCGGGCCTAAGATCCGTTACGTCCCCATAAATCGTTTAACAACCGACCCACGGGCGATTTAGCTGTTCGCCCGTGGCCTCGTCCACACCTGCATTCCGTCTAAGTGAAAAAATGGGATCGCTAATACCTAGTGTCCCCGTCTAAAACGCTAAGTAGGCTAGCAAAGACGTCCTACGCCTATGGATAAACGCTATCGATTATGTGCACAACACGCAAGAGTGAATCTAGAGCAAATACTAACGGCGCTTATGGATCAGTTTCGCGAACTGGATCGCAACTATTATTCGTATTTATATGTGTACATACGGGGCGGGCGTGAATGAAATTTACACTCGAACGTCGCCACCCACCTCCTCAAGCATTATTACCTATTCTTTTTTTTTCTTTTATTTTTATTTGGAGTTAGAGGTACGGACAATCTGGCGCCAGTCAGGGTGGTTCAGCTGTTGGATTAGGGAATTAGGTACGCGTTCAATTTTTATATAGCGCTATTCGGAGATCAGGCTTTGTTCCACGAAGATACTTTAGAAGATAACCAGCTGAACCAATCCCGGAGACTCTGGGCACGAGATTGCATTTACAGTAGAAACTAAATATAATAGTCTGTTCTGAGGGTAACTTTTTCGGCACGCCACTGTGCAGGCACGTGTTAATGAGGTGCTGCGTTCCAGAGATGGGCAAATTTTCATTCGGATAGAAAGTACCGTATTTCAGCCTTTAACCCTTGGTTTGCAAGTCTAAAGCATAGTGACCAGCGACTCATAGGTCCCTGACGTGTTCCCTTTTGATACGAACTATAACTCCAAAAGCTTCGGACTTGGGCGTCACTGAGATGACACCCAAGTCTTGGACTTGCAAGTTCCTGAGACTGTAAGAATGGTTTGCCCATCCCTGCTGCATTCCAAACGACCAACCAGTAAGATCGAACGCACATTTACTGCAGTCGGAATAGACTCGTCGTTCGTCGCACGAGATTCGAACACCTGAAAACGATTTCCTCCCACGCTACAAATGTTTTTTTTCGAGATTCCGATCACGACGGAAATTTACAACGCGCCCACCGGCACGTCTGCGACGTGTTTGCCCGACGATCGTCGTCGTTGTTTGCCTCGACGATCGAAAAAAAAAAAAAAAGGAATCGCTCGGATAACACGAGCACTCGCGGACGTGGTTGTTAGAAGTTTAGAATCACCCCGTGTACGCGGAGTTACGAGCGCGACGCTTATCTTAAGTTTTATAGTCTACGAACGTGACGCAAATCGTTTGCACGACACTTGATGCACGGAGATGGGCGAATTTCTTATCTGAGGAAACATGTCGAATAACGAATGAAAGATGAACGACCTCGGTGGGGCGATAACAATTACGATCTTAATTATGGAATGGAATTTTACTTTGGAATAAAAAATTAAAAAAATATGGATCAATTGAGGGAAGTTCTGAGCACGGACGTTTATTATTAAGTGACTCGTGAAGTCGAAATCAAAAATCCTCAAAAATTTGTATTTTTAGAATCCTTGTTTAACAGTTTTTGAGGGTTGATATTGGTTGGTGGTTTCGATAGTGAATTTGGCATAGAATTTAACGTTGCACCAGTAATAGATTATAATTGTTCAATGGAACGTTGATATTAAATTGCTACGCGATGCGTTCACAAGTCATTTATTATTCGAAATGAAACTCTGCCCATCTCTGTTGTTGCCAACTCGTTTCCGAGCGGACGAAAATTACGAGAGTCGAGGCTCGACGCGAATGAGTCGATTATCGATGGAAAAGTAGTTTGAGGTAGTACAGCACTCCAAAGATGGAAACTTGTGGGGTTGCAGTCAATTTTTAGTTCGAAATATTCCGTTAGCCGCATTTTTTGGAGGTCTCGCGGACTCGTATCTCCTTAATACTTTGTCGAGACGAAGCAAACTGCTCTTGTTTGTCATAAATTGTTTTTGAAGGTCCTCGAACAGGAAAGGAGAAAAACGTTAGCTCATTGTCGAAAGAGATATCGTCGAGATAGATTGTTGTTCGGGTGTCTAGAACCGCAACGCTATAAATCGGACGTGTTTATCTAGAGATTCATTTTTATTACATAAAGTTTACGTCGTAAATCATGTTTCTCGGCTATATCAGAGATACCACGGATGGATCGCGATAACCAATTGATCTGCGCGAAATTAGAATGCGATAGATCTCGACATTTTACTGGGGAACAATGGAACTCGGTAGACTAAGTATATTTAGAATCGACTAGAATAACAAGACTGCGGATTTTAGATTTTAATATTTCACTTACACTAAATGAAACATTAATATTCTGATATATACTTTATAAAATATATTCTACATATATTGTAAATGGTTTTCATATTACTATACACCATAAATGCGTAAAATCCGCAGCCTGAAAACTGTTGAATGTTGTTTAGTCCACGTGGGATAATTTTGAAGACGTTCGAGCCTCAACTTCGCAGGCACAGAAGAATACTACGCTCTTTATGGTCGCTGTATCGCGCCAGAGCAAGGCTAACGCTTAATATTGCTCTTCCCATGACCGTCGTCTCGGTATTGTTAATTAGTGGCAGTGCCATTTACTTTTATCTTGCTTTTTTTCTTTTTACTCATTTTTTTTTTCCGCACAATTTATTTAGTCTTCTTACTATCTACGGACAGAATACGTCCAGTCGCATGGCACTATTCAAACAAGGGGCGTGAAAATACTCGAGTACAGTTTGCGACGCGTCTCTTTCGCGACGAGGGTTGAATCGAGCGACAAAAACGAGCATTGAAGGAATCTTATGGATTCTCGAGAAACATTCCACCACCTCGACTGCGCTGAATTCCTCCCGATACCTTCCAATTCAATTTTTATTTTAATTTCGATACTACGATGGGAATTTTATTGTAATTTTAACACTTGTGAGTTCCTTTCCTTGTGAGTTCTCATATTCTCAGCCCGACTAGTTCTAAATATGACAATTGGGAAGGATTTGTGATAAATTATGCAAATGACTACGTAAAAGCAGTGCAGTCGAGACTGTCAATTTGCAAGACCGAATTCCCATTTTCTCGGATAATCCAACACCGCTGTAAGCAGAGAACGCGTTGCATAAGTTAAAGTGAGTTTGCGGTAGGCTAATACATATACGTGTCTTCTCTGTTAAATTTTCAACAATAAAAACAGCGTGACTGTTGCGCGCAACAACGGTGAGATCGCATAATTCTCGGACGATGAACACCATCATCTCTTCAAATAGAATCTCTTTTATGCGGAAACATTTCGCAGAGACTTCGACGAGACACTGCTCAGACCCTGTACTAAAAAAAAACAAACAAAAATTACTTATACCATTCTCGCTATAACGCTGAATGCGAATCTCGGTAATTGTTCTCGTATTTTCAATTCCGAGACCAATTTCCACTCGATCGCAAAACCACGAAGCAACCGATCTCATCGAGATGTTTCGTTTTGCAATAACAGGTTCAATTTTCTATTTAGAAGCTGGATTCGACTACGCTGGGTTTTGGGAATTGGCAAAAACGAATTTTATATCAAAGAAAAAGCAAACTAAACGTGTTTAGGAAGCATCGTAGCTTAAACGAGGAAAGGGACATAACCAAAAACTGAATACACTGAAATATCTGTACATTCGCGAAAATGTGTCGATTGTGATTGTTTATGGTTCCGGTATGCGCGGAGGGCTGTTCGCTGCGTGGGCGGGTGGCTGAAGTTCGAAGGTGTAACGTCAGCTACAATTTTGCTTTATTCATATGTCACATTATTTTTAATTTAAAAATTACAGAGATCATTTCGTTTACGGATTGTCGTCAAGGACAAAACAAGAATATTGTTGCGAACGTGCGTATAGTATATCCCTATAACATATAATTAATAAAAAAAAAAAAAAAAGTAAATTTACAGAAACAAAAGTAGAGCGACAAAATATA
Organism: Hylaeus volcanicus; assembly: GCF_026283585.1. NCBI lineage: Eukaryota > Metazoa > Arthropoda > Insecta > Hymenoptera > Colletidae > Hylaeus > Hylaeus volcanicus. The sequence goes on along the minus strand of NC_071980.1, from coordinate 29,004,591 downwards.
ATCGATAGCAAAATAAACCAAAAGAGGGTTAGAGGGGGGAAAAAAGAGGTCTTGGGTATTGGATAAGGTGTCGACTATCCTTTCAGGATTAGTAAAGACGTTCGTTTACTTCCATTAAAATTTCATCGACGACGAAGTATTAAGTAATCGTCACTTATATATGGATCAGACCTTATATCGTCCCTTATATAAATAGACGTTGTTATCGATGTTGAGAATTTGTTTAATTGTTTACAAAAATAAAATAAAACGCAAGAATTCATCCTATCTATATACGAATGAAAAATAAAAATTTCCTATCTAATCGCGGCTAAAGACGTGCTCAAAGTCTAACTAAAAAAAGGAAACGATTCCCGTGTGTGATGTGTGAAACCCAACGATTCTCTCCTACATCGGTGTGAGACAGTGATCGCGCAGGTCCGGAGAGATCTCAACTTTTTTTGATTTATCCTTTAATACAGAATATATATATATCTCTATCAATATCACTCTCTCTGTTTTTCTTCTTTTCCTCGTATTTTTTCCATTTTCATTCCCATGTACATTCCCATTTCCTTTTTCATTTCCTCTTTCTACACATTTTTTTTTTTAAATTATTATTTTTGATTCAAAAACAAATGGCGCCGTTAACGATGCGTTTTGATATCTGTGTAATATATACTGTTTCTCTATCGCTTCTATATATTTTCTCTCTCTCTCTCTCTCTCTCAATCTTCCTGGAAACGGTCCGGCGAACGATGAAGCGTATGTTCACCCACGTGATTATGCATTAATCACGTCAGCAGACATATTCCTCGCGGAGCGCATTAACTAAAGTTGGGAACAACGTCCGGGCTCAGCGTGGATCGATCTCCTTCTCTGCGAAAGTTAAGCGATTATCGACGATATCCTAACCCTGGTTGGTCCGACGATTGTAGCAGAACGACGCGCGCTGGCGACGCTCCGACGTCGACGATTCACGCTTGTAGAGATCCGGTTCGCACTTGTCGAGGGTGCCCAGCCCGTGAACGTACGTGACGCTCCGTGGATGAGAATGACAGGACGCCGATGCTGTACCACGGGGGATCTCGTCGTCGTCGGTGGAGGAGGCTGCGGGGGTGGGTGATTGGGGAGGCTGAGGATGTGGGAGGGAGGTGAGCCACGTCACGCCTGGCTCCGCTCTGTGTCATTTGCCATTCTGCTGAAGCGCCGCGTTGATTTGCGCCCACAACTCCTTGTTCACCGACTGAGATCTGCGTAAAACAATTTTTCGTCGCACGGTATATTCGTGTTATTGGCTCTTTCTCGATGTCAGTGATTGCGTTAGTACAGTACCTTTTAATGGACCCGAGCCACTCCTTGAACTGAACGTGTCCCTCTGGAGTGATGTGAAACGCGGCCCTCGCCGAGCAGACGATATTCGCAAAGTCCTCGTAATCACTTGCCGTCAAATGGTATAACTTCTGGTGCATGCAATGAAAGTACCTACAAACACCAGCGAATTATTATACCTATTCTGGCTGCACGATTAAGCGAAGTTAGATCTTTCTGTAAGGAAAGTAAAAGACTGTCGGTAAACTAACATTTGTTGGCACTTGTGAACGAGGGGTGCTAGAAGAGCAGATCTCAAGTGTTGAAGCACGAGAGTCGGATTGTTTCTGGCTAGGTAGCGCGCCGCCTCCAAGGCGACGTCGTGAAGAACGAAGGGGCTGACGATGCTGTTCACGGTGCAAATGCAGAGCTGATGGATGTACTGTGTACCCAGGCGTTTCGAGACACTCAGCAGCCATTTCACTTCCTCGCCGTAAACAGGATTACGCGCATACTTCGCTTGAGGTCTGTCGTCGTGCACCCGTCGGGCTAGCGTCTCCAGAGCCAGCAGGCCCACGCGATACGCTGCGACTAGAGCGCGCAGCTGTTGCTGACTGATGGGCTGAGTTTGTCTGTGAACCTGTATTCAAAACAGAACATCATTTTTGCGATGCGTGGTGAACTGAATGTTTCCATAAATGGTTTTTGTGACCATCGTGTCTATGTCCCGCAGCGTAAATAGAGGCTGAAAGGAATTCTTCGCACCTATCCCTACGTTTTATCATAGGGCGTTACCTTCCGTATTTTACGGCTATTTACCTGAGGCTGAGCTCTCACGGTCGATATCATAGGCGGAGCCTGGACCAACGGCGATCCAGGCATGTTATTCTGCCCTGGAATGGGCACCGTCACTCCTGCTTGTACCTGAAAACAACGAGATCGCGTTCGAACGCTAATGTTCGAGAGCCAGGAACGTGAATCAAACGGAAATACCTACATTAACTGGCATTGGTTGTTGCATGGTGAATAAATGATGAGTTCCCGGCGGTGGCGGTGGTTGCGGTGTATAGTATTGCGGCAACGACGGTGGTTGCGTGGGCTGTGACGGATGGTGCGGATGTTGAGGATGCTGCGGATGACCCGGATGAGGCGGGAATGCCGCATGATACATTTGCATGTGCGGTGGTGCTGGTGGTAGAGTTACCCTGTGCGAAGGCATTGGTCCACCGAACGTTGGAATGGAGTGGTGAGGATGTACAAAACTGAAAGGAGCCACTGCGTACGGCATACCAACCCCTGTAACCAGAGGGAGCGATCAATCAACAAAGATAAATAGTAGATCCTACTTGGAGTGGTCAGCGAGGTTCGGATCGACTATAGAACCAGAAGGAAAGAGAAGTTACCCAAAGGTGCAAGTGTGGTTATAGTTGGATGCGTAGGGTACGGTTGAGGAGGCGGCTGGGTGCTGGTCACAACGACGGTTTGAGCTGGTCCAGGCATCATTTGCCCGTTCGACATGTCTACCGGCGGTCCAGGCTCCAACAGTAGCACGCCGTTCAGATCCAACTGCATGGCATCATGCGTTATGTCATCCTGCTGTTCTCCGCTAGGAGTGTGCTGCGTCACGTTCGAGACCGCGATTAGTATTCCAAGGGCTACATTCCAACCTACCGCTTCCCTCCATTTAGATCTACTTACCGTGATATATAATTCATACCAATACTTGGCGACCTGGAAAAGCACTTCCGGATAAACGCCACCGCCTTTCGCGGTATTCTCTACTGTAATGCAGGCCTTCTCCAGCATCATTTCGTTCTGCTCTTTGCACTGCAACACGAGCCACCAGATTTTTAGATAGATAGTTGAATGAAAATTTTAGTGCGTTACCGTATAACCCTTGAACACTGACAAGGTTGATTAACGATACCTGCAAAATGGCTCTCTGGACCTCGTTGGGATTCAGCGCATGAGCGTGCGGTAAACAAGACAACGCGAGTTCAGCAGCCGCTCTGACCATGTTGGGGTCGCAACCCCTGGACGACTTGTCCGCTATGCTAGCTGCTTCAGGAGGTGTCAGGTGTCCCTCCCAGCTCTCGATAAGGAACCAAATGGCAGGCGCTCCGATTTCCATCGCCTGGCCAGTTATCCAAGAGACGTGGCTCGAATACGTGCGGCTTAGCCAGTTCGGAGTGACGCAATTGTGAAGTCCCAGCGCGTACAAGCCGAGCTGAAACGCGCACATGTGGAGAGCTCTGTGTGGCCCGTGATGGTTCTGATTGGTGGATGGCTGTGTAAACAACGACGTGGAACTGTTGCCACCTGCTTTTGCCAGAACCGTCTTTGCCAATTCGCACATGAAATATGCACCCGCCTCGGATGGCTGATTGGGAATCGACGGATATATCCTCTTGCTTTTGTATCTGTGAAAGATGATGAAAGAGGCAATAGAAAAAGAAAAATTGTCGATCACTTTGGTATCGTTTAGAAGATAAGAACCTTGTTTCTTTAGATCTGGTAGGTACAGGTTGTTGAACGATCTGCGATTGGACCGTGAGCCCGCTCATGCCAGTTTCTAACTCCGCGCTAGTGCTGCTGTGCGGTCTGCTGCTTGTGCCAGCGACGCTATCGCCGTTTCCAACGTCCGTTCCAGCGAGGGGAGACGAGCACTCTTCGTCGTGAAGGTATCTCACCATCTGCAACAGAAACGAGTCGTTGCAACTCTATTTCGTAGTAGCTTGGATATCGATACCTTAAAGGTATGGTACTCGCCTCGCTCTTGGTTGGCGGATTTGAGGTGTAGTAGCTGGGAAGAATCGGTGACTTGATCAACTGATGAACGTCTCGGTCCAACAGCTTGTCCATGATTCTCGCCACTTTCGTTGGCTCGTCCTTGTAGTGGACGAGTAGTGTGATAGCCAAATCCCCTCTGAAACGATCATAGTATTAATAAATCACAGAATCGACGAACAATGTCGACATCGCACCTCTGGCGTCGCGTGCCCTCGCAGAGAAGCGGATGATCCGCTTCGCTCACGTTCGCTTTCAGTCCCAAACCAGCGACAGCCGCCTCGAACGCGAGGTTCTCGTCATCGTCTGTGACGAGGTGTTTTGGTCCTGCGAATAATTCCACGATGAAGTACGAATTGCAAAGACAAGAAGAAAGAGGATTTACTGACAAACTAGTGCGTACTTGGTACGTTGAGTGCGTCGAATAAAAAACTGTCTAGCATGATGGGGAGCAACGCGTGACCCCTGGAGCGAAGGACACCGTCCCTCAGCTCTTCCGCTCTCTGTCGAACCATGGCTAACTCGGCTGGTCCTAGCGGGATTCTTTTCAGGAGGCCCACCAGCTCGCTCTCTTGATGAGCCAATTTCACCTGAGGAACAGACGAACGCATATCGAAGAACATCCGACGAGAGATCTATGTAGCAGAGTGATTCTAGTAACTTGGAACTAGATCAGTCACTACAATCACCCTGTGTATGTAAAGACTCCTTTACCTCCAACGGTTTAGTGTTAGCAGGCGGCCTAGCCATTTCCAGCCCAAACAAACCAACTTTGAATGCTAGACTGTAATACTCTGGGTTCTCAGCGAGGACAGTGCAGAGGAAGCAACACTTGGCCAACGTAGCCGACGCGAGGCACGTTAATCGATGCGACGCTGGATTGACCTGTTGCTAAAAGACCATTATTATTATCGTTATATATATGCCCAGTCTACTCGGGTAAAACAGACTCGTGGTCAGGGTCTACGCTACGGACCAATATAATAGAACCAGGGTTCTGGTAGTTGTCAACAATCTAAATTTACCTTCTTCTTTCTTCCCTTCACAGGAACGGGAGGCTCGTCAATCATGAGATTCGGCGGATTGGCCAGCAGCTCCTCGCCAAGTTGCTTGCCCAGATTGCAAGCCTCTCTGGTGTGACCATGAGCATAGAGTCCCTCTGCCCTGGCGAACAGTATGTCCCAAGGATCCTCCGTCTTGGTGAGATTGCCCAGTATCGTACTGGCGTTTGGCGTGGTTGTCGCCTGCGAATGGTTCTTAAAGTCCTTGCCGGAGGTGCCGCTGGTGGTCGCCACCGCCTTCGGGTCGTAATAGTAAACGCGGTACTCGTCGCCAGACGGACTCTCGCTGGTGTACGACGAACTCTCGTACTTGGACGGTCTGAAAGAGTCCTTCTCCAGATCGGACTCCTGCTCGCTCTTCGAACCCGTCTCCTTCGTCAACACTGTACACGATTTATCTCGAAAGTCGAGATTCGTCCTGCTGCACTTCGCGTCGCAGGCAGCTTTATTATTACTACTATCACTACTATCACTATGTGTCTCGGACGAGGCGTTTGAGCGGTGCTTGTCCGTATTTTGAGCGTTCTTCAGGCTGACGTTGCTGTTCGACGACGACTCGCTGCAGTCACCCTCCTGGAAACCGGTTCCTTTTCTTAGTATCTAACATTTTGGGAGATTTATAAGAGATACCAGTTTTGCGTTATATGAAAATTTATTTTGAAAACTAGGACTAAAATAAGGATTAATGATTCCATACAAGGTATCCTGCCTATCACGAACCTGTGAATCCGTGTCCTCGCAATTATTTAGTTGAGCGCAACTTCGTCTAACGAGAACTACTTGAGGATCGGGTATATCGGGCATGTCGGCCTCGTACTCGCAGAAACCTTCAGAACTGACGCTGCTTCTATTCCCGTCACCGCCACCGCTGCGCGAACACATCCCTGGAAACTCTCGTGGATTTAATCGCCTTCGGTCCATGTAGCTGAACTCCACCAGGCCTAGACTCAGCGGACGTCTTTCGTGGTGGTGCGAAGAAACTGGTGGCTGGCAATTCAGCACGGCTGAGCTCGAATTTACCTACGCGGAAACCATTCTGGTGTTAGGAATTTAGGTGACGAGCTACGATTGTTTAAGACCTTCCCTAAATTCTCATGGTTTTGATGTTTGCATAATTCTGTGGATTTGTTTGATGTATAATATTACTTGCGTATTGGATTGAAGCAATGTATCGTCAGGGAATGGTATCGATGAATCTTTTATTGCCAGCGGCAAATTGGAGTACTCACCTGATTCACCTCGGTCTTCGTATCTCCGACGTGCCGGAAACAGGTGAACGGACAATGATACATGGGATTGCTTCCGGCAGTATACGTGATACCTGGCAAGGTATACTCCTCCCAATCTAAATAGCACGCCTCGAGCGCCGATTTGAAGCCAGTGAAAACGGCCAGATCGTTCTTCAATGAATTTTTGTGACCGCCGCTGTTGTTCCTGTTGTGAGGGTTGTGCGTCACCGAGCTGACACGACTTTTCGTCACCTTCAAACGAGAACAAAGAGCTCGATTCAAGCGACCGTTAGCCATAAAATTGCCTTTACATTTAGTTTAGCCTACGATCCTAAATCCTCATCAAGGCACCTGGCTACCGATTACCTTATCTATGATCTTCATGTGCCAAGTGATGAACTGATTGTGAAGCATCTCTCGCTCGGCTGGCGAGAGACCTGGATTCAAAGCGGCCAGTCGCCAAAGGACGACAATCTCGTCGCAGAGGGAGGAACAGGCATGCTGCGACGCGTGTACGTTACTGTTCATGTTGTGCTTGCTCGCGTGACCGGTGCCATTGAGCAACGCTACTTTGGTGTTGAACCACCAGACAAGGATCTGCTCGCAGGCCATGCACTCCTCCGTGATGATCTCCAGCAACGGTATGGCGTTTCGATCGGTCCTCTTGAACATCTCCCGCACAATCGACAACAGATTCCACATACCCTCTGGCTCTCGTCCGCGCAGGGGTCGCAGCAACGACGACCATTCGGCAGCCGCAGGAGGCGCAGTGGTGCTCAGGCAATTAACGTCACTAGAATGAACAAGAATGAATTTTTACAATTTTTGGGAACCTCGACGATTATCGTAATAACGATAATCACCTGAAGACGATCGGAGCTGGAACGCAGAACTTGATGAGGATCTTCTTGATGTTGTCGTGTAGGGTCTTCTCGTCCAGGTACCATGACGTTTGGTCGTGGGCTGAGGCCCCAGCGGTGGGATCCGGGGCGCCACAATAGCTGTTGATGGTGCTCGGTTGAACTGACAACAACTCGTCCAGGAGACGCTGGGCGGTGGGCAGAATCTGCTGCGGCAGCTCGCTGATGAGATATTGCGCGAACTTCTGCAGTTGTTCCCGGTGCAAACGTGACAGGGATTCGCTAACTGGAGCTCTCAGGCACACCTGCGTCGGCTGAATACAAAACAAGACCGTGTCAGAGTTAACCAGGGTGTATTCGCCTGCTACCATGCCAATTACATCGGCCACTCCGCCTCCGGCGCGATCCTCGCAAATTCGATCTCGAAACCCGACGCCTCGAGTCGGTTCTACTATTTGAGGTCGCGGCCCGTTGGGGCGCTTGAAACTGGAGGCGTCGATACGATTAGATTTCGACGACTATGCTTAATTGATACGGGTGCGTAATAAGACACTATCTGCCAGGGGCTCTCAGCTGGATAAATATGTAGCTAAATAACTTATAGACGAAGGTTGTAGATTCTTTAAAGAAATGAAGTTTTTTATGGAAACGAACGAATATCTGAAAAATTCATTATATTCTTACCCTGTGTATCCTATGAAGGCAGACAGCGACCACGTGGGCGCACCAATAGGCCTTCGACGAGCACGTGCAGTTGCACGACGTGATCTTCCGTCGATCGAACGTTACAGCGACGTTGAACTGCGATTTGTCGCCGTTCATCACCACCTGTGAGTTCACGTTGGCACTCAGGTGGAATCCTGAGGATGAACATGTTCATTTTGACGCCGTATATAAAGTCCCACGTAAAGTTTTAAAAAATTAGCAAAACCAAGCTTCTTGACGACCTAAATTGCCCAACAATGTCTTTATCTCGCGAATCTTCGAGCTATTTAATTATTTTCCACAGATAAAATGGCGCAGATTATAGATCGAGTGGTATGCCATCCCAGTGTCTCGTTACGGAGCGATAATTACCCGGAATAAGTCTCCACTGAAGATTATTCGCGGAACAGTCGTCTCGGAACAGCAGAATTACTCGAGTCGCGAGGGAATCGTCGGTCATTGCCACGACAAGAAGTGTAAGCACCGTTTCCAGACGAAAGAGGATAAAGACGTCATTTCGCGCGCATTAAGAAACAACGCCCCGGGCCGTGGATCGCTAACAAACGGAATACAAAGAGGAGGACGGCATTCTATGCAGAGTGCAGCGTAAATTAGCTCGAAGAAATTAACCGTCCAGGAACATCTTGGTCAAACAACGAAATTAAGAATTAAATTCCAACCTCTGCAGGAGAGACGTCTTTCACGGGACGTCTTTCGTTATTCGAGGATCAAATTGATCGTCTTCGGTTATTTTTTATAAAATCGCGATTCGCCTTGGTTCTCTATGCATTTTCCTCTTCGTTAGAATTTTTCTGGTATATGTTATACGATCAGCTCCGTAAGTATTCTATTGGAAAAACCTATCGTTCTATTAGTGCGATACCTCCAACTGCGAAGCTTCGAAAGTTGCCAAAAACGCGCGAGATATCCCAAAGATAAATTCGCGAGACGATCGTTTCCCTCGTGTCTAGTTATTAGCCTAATAACGGGGGACGTGGCCCAGCCAACGAGGTATCACGATTCAGTCGTCCGAAAGTTGACCAGCTTCTTTATTCGAGGGACGAAAGGAGCATTGTGCAAAGTTCTCGAGCCACCCCCCCACTGGTCTGCCCCGAAGGCTCCCCTCGGATAGGAAGCACGGGATAGACATAATTGGAAACCTGACCGTGACGTTTCCCTGTCTCGAATAGTGTCGCAAAATCCTCTCTGTAAACCGACCCCGAAATGAATTTAATGCCCGATCGATGAAAGGAAACGTAATTAGCGAGGAAACTGCAGTAAATTATCATTTTCACCATCTTTAGCTGGGTTTACAGCCTTCTGTCTTCTGAGTATCTGTACAGGTGCAAGTTAGGGAACTCTACATTCACAAATAACTAATAAAGATACAAAGCAAATTGAAACTTGAATTACGACTTCGAGCAACAATATTGATGAATTATATATTACGCGTGTATTGTTGCATTCAGGTAAATAGGGTGGCCCTTTAGCCGAAGAATCATTTGTTATTAAAAATGTCTAAAAGATGGTCGAGGCCAAATTGATTCACTCACCGATCTGGAGGGGATCTTTCACGCTCCTCGAACGGAAAAAGTGCTCGCCACGCTGAAACTCGTCGGCGCTCCCATTGGCCAGGCACGAGTAAAGCCTGATATCCTCCTCGTTGTCTGGAAAGCTCCAGAACGCTATCCTGAGCTGAAGCTGTTCGGGAACAGGTGGATAAACGTGTTCCACCAGCTCGAACGGTATATGGGACGCCACGCAACGCGCCGCGAGCTCGCATAGCGTCGGCACTGTTTGTCCATCTGGAAAAAGAAACAATTGTTAATGGGTGACGATCTTTCGTAATACATAAAAAATGATATTATCTCTAATATTTCAAGCGCTGTCCCCTGTACGAAGGTTCGTTTAAGTGGGCTCTTTGAAAAAACACCCCTTCTCGGATACACCAAGAGGGTGGAGTTGGAAAGAGGAGCGAAGAAAATCAAGAAAAATCCACAAATAATCGGGGAAAGCCTGAGAAAAGTCTGCCAACTTTTCCATAGCCCGTACGCACTTGGACTTACCGTATTTAAAAGCTGAACGTCTCGTTCGCTCTCTCATTGTTTTTGCATCGGCGGATTCGTGCTCCGCAAACTAGTTTCTCGTTCACTTTTCCCCGCCGGCGAGGGTAAAAAAACGAGAGCCGTATTTGCAAGCCATAAAACCATCGATGCAAAAATAATCCGCGCCCTCCCCTCCAGCCCCCCTCGCTCTCTCTTCCGCCCATCTGTTTCGCGTTACTGCGAAGCCCGGCTTCTGAATCGAGGCTTGACCGCACTTTCCCCTGCAAACGTGCACCAGAGGGTGCAGAGAAAGAAAGAAAGAAGTCGCGAGGCGATCATGGCGGAGTCAACCAAAGAATCTACTCGGCAGACCTCCCGCCAGTTGCCCTGGCGAGGGGAGGTCTCTTCCCTTCCTTGGTCGATGCCACCAAGTTCGGCAGCGTTCAATGAAGCTAGCGATGGGATCGAATCGACCACGTGAATATTTGTTTTTAATCGGTACAAGCTTCTTGGAGATATACATATTTATACAAAATTATATCCTACGTTATCCTATTTTTTTTAAACGGGACCGCCTCGATCCTGTGCATGCATTTGCTTTTCAATTTTCATTATTTTTGCGAAAATATTGCAAAGAATCTGATGTTGCATCGTTCAGGGAGAACAGTGGATCCCGAGGTCATTGCTCTTTTTGATAGACGGTATAAAACGCAATGTTTTGCTCTCCCCATCGAGCAACTACATATCGTATACTAAAATGATCGTCTCCTAAGCATCCAAACATATTCACCGCATAGGACATCGACTTCCTGGCGAAGAGCGTTGTTTTGCAGCCACGAAAATCACAGAATGTTTCGAATTCGTCCCTAGAAGTGTTTATAGCAGCTGGAGGTACTCGGTTCGTAGAACTTCTACCGCTATCCAACTCAATTCCTTTTTGTTGTCTCCGCTATAGCTCTGCGAGGAGAGGGCAGTGTTCGCGTCGCAAATTCTCAACCGCAGAGACCGCAAAAATCCGTCGCCCGCAAGAGGCGGTCGTTAGGGAAAACCGAATGAAACTCGACGAACAAATCGACCGAAAACTGCCTCGCAAGAATTTTCTTCCGAATTGCGGCGAAAATTTCTGCCTCGTTTCCCTATTTACATTTTATGGCGCGCGGCTCATCCGCCATGCCCAGGAATCCGAGGCTGCGCCCAGACGTAATTTATTTATGAAAAACGAGGGCCCGAAGGAAAGAATTTTAAATAAAAATAGAAGAGCAAATAAATAGAAGCTTTAAGGTAGCCAGGTGTCGAATTTAAATTTCTATTCCGTCTCCAGGAAACAATTTTTCCTCTTTTCTTTGTCACCTCGATTTTCTCAAGATCCAACCGTGGTCTCCGTCGAATAAAACGAATGAAACGTATGAAAGAGGTAACGTTTTCGATCCAAATATTTCTTTGGACACTCTAATAACGCAGATCGAGTCGCGAGCGAAGAACTAAGCACGGACAGTCCTCCTTGACGACGAACAGCGGCGACGGGAGGTTCTGGACGAGCCAGAGGAAACTCTACTTGCTTATTCCAGCGTCTTGAATGAATGAAGGAAGCCAGGGGTGAACTGTTCCGATAATAAACGCCGTTACTGGCCGACGTCGATAACTTTATTAATACCAGCGGCGCACCCGTTCTTTGCGAAATCTAGTTACAAATACGATTAGTGTCGCTATAACGAGCTCATTCCAACGATCTCCCGCAATTGTCAACAAACCATGAACGATGGACAAATCGTCCTCGATTGGGGAGGAATTGAGGTCTACGATCTCCCATTTTCACAAGAAATAAGAGGTATAATTCTTTTGGAGTGGAGTACCATGTGTAATACTTCAAGTAATTAAAACAAAGATTTAAGGTTGTGAACGTCGACCAAGAATTGATATTTGAAACTATTATACATGATAGAGAATGAGAGCGTGATTCGAACGTCTTGTCGAGTGAATGTCGATAGATTTGCAGGGTCGCGAGCGACAGCGTTAATGTCGCTGTTAAATTGCATTCAATTAGAATCGATTTGTGAGTTCCAGCGGCAGCCCGTCTGAAGCGTTCCCTAGGACAATAATCACAGCGGCGAGGCCTTAATGAGCGCGATAATGAAAGCAACTCATTAACAATTTCAAACGGTGTTACATAATTACCGGAGGCCAGCCAAACGCGTCGGAGTCGGGTCAACACGGAACGCGTCCAGCAGCAACGCTTGCGCGCATTTCAACGACTTGAGTGAATATTATATTTTTATTTTAGAAATTGATGACGATAAAAGATCGATTCGGCGTGGGATATACAAACAAGTTCGTTAGAAGTAATTTTAAATCGGTTATCCGAGACCAAATGGAATAGAATGGACGATGAAATATTAATTCTTTGAGGACACGTGTGATGGAAATCGATGAAAAATCGCTTGTCTTTCGGAAGTAGCGAGACAGAGGCATCGATCGAGCCAAGGCTGGGAAAATCACGCGCGAATGGATCCACGTTGGACGAATTTTGGCACGGGTCATAGGCGAGCGCAATTTATCGCTTAATTAAGCCTGAAAACGCTCGAAATAACTTCGGCTCGACGTTAGGCTCGACAACGCTCAGGTAGGCACGCTCGGAAAGGGCTCGCTCCAAGTTTCGGCTAATTGCAGGGAACGTCGGCGATAAATTTTGTTAAAGCATCGAGCACGAGAGAGAAAAGCGTTTTTCGAGCGTTCCAATTTCCAGCCACGCGCGACAGTCGCCAGCGGAACGTTCCTAAACTTCCATATTGATTTTCCCTGTCGCCGTAGGTGTAAGTTTAAGTTTCAAAGGAGGCCATGCGTACCCCGTGTTCCCTGGGAAAATAAGAACGGGAAATCGATGACCAGCGAGATGTATCGCTCGCCTTAGTGTGCGTTTCGAACACCGCGAGTCAATTCTTCGGTAGGAAGTGGTCTTCTCTCGGACTAGAAATATTCTAAATATCCTTTCAGATTGGAAATATTCACGAAAAATTAGATATGTAAAATCCTACGTATTAATTTTCCATTTCACCGAAAATATGAAAGGTATTCGAAATACCCAGTGTCCTATTATCCCCAAATTCATCTATCTGACCGGTCTCGGACTATTAATATGGATACCCTGATGGTTCGACCGTAATAAAAATATGACAGGGATTCCACGGTCGGGAGCCGTAAAAATACAAGCCAGGGAAAATCCCCACCGAAGTCGCGGTGCACTTTTGCACGGCTGCGGTCGTCGTTGATCGAATAAAAAATACCAAGCTCCCGTTTCTTTTTTTTTTTTTTAATTTGTCGTGGCCACGAAGCTCGCGCGTCGTTTCATTCGGGCTTGTCGACAAAAACGAGTCGCGGTTTTCGTCGCGAAACGTAATTTTCTGCGACCCGATCCCAGCGAAAGCGAATCCCGAAATGGCGGCCAACGCTGCTGGGAAATCCTCTGGCGATTGTTCCGGGTTGCCCGCCGCGCGTCGTTGTTCCGGCACTTTGCAAAAATTTCCATTACTCTTCCCCTTTGTTTTTCCTGCAAATGTTTGGCCGATCGATCGCCACCACGCTCCGCAACGCCTGTCGGCGCGCTCGAGATCATCTCGAGCTGGTTGCCTCGGAAGAATGGCGGAAATTTTAGTTAGATTAACGTTAGAGATAATTTATGTAATGTATTTGGAACGTTTCTTCGATCGGACGGTTTCATGTACAGGCAGTCAGATAAATATTCGTACTCTCTGTGTCTACTGAAGAAATTTGTTTAAATTAAATGACAGGTTCGATCATTCGTTTGGTAATATCAAAACTATTATTTAATTTAGTCAAACTTCTTCAACAGACATAAAGGGTACGAATATTTATGGGATTAACATGTAGCTTTGTTATTTTTCTTTCAAACCGTGTGCCTCGAAATTGCCCAAAACTACCCCGATACGAAGCACCTCCTCTCAGTTATGCCTCCCCTTGGCTCTATTCCACCTTCCCTGTTATCATCCTCACGCAGAACAGATAAAGAGAACGCTGACACAGCTTCTCCCACACGGTTCTCCTCGCGCTGTGGAATCGAAGAACGACACCGTTCGGTTTCTAGCTTGCGGATGCTCGCTAATCAAATAGAAATTGAATTTCCATTAATAACGGGCCGCGGCGTGGTAACGTCATTTCCGGGCATATTGAGCGCTCAGCGAGCGAGCGCGCGAGCAACGACGATAAACCTTTTGTCTTGGCGGATGAACCATCGTGTTCCCGTGCGGATGCGGCAAATGGGATTAAAACGATGGAACGTCGGAGGCCTCCCGTCGCCTCTAAGAACCGCCATTAATCCTCCCTTACCCGCAGGAATTTTCTGTGTACTCGTGTATCCGTCGAATCGTCCCCCCACCTGCGACGACTTGACGAACTTCGTCACAGGTGTGCTTCTGTTACGTACAGAATTTTATTGTCCCTTCAGGAAATGGATTAATATTTTTTTTAAGAAGCGTGAGGGTCGAAAAAGGTCTAGCCTTAATGATTGCGGGGGGGGGGGGGGGGGCTCGAGTGCCCCCCGCGAGCGTGGTCGCACGTTGTCGAACGAGGCTAAAAATCGATGGGTCCTCCACGGTGTGGCGCGATTATGCACGGAATCGGTGGACGAGGCAGCTCCTGGGTAACGTTACACGTGAAATTTGCATGCGGTCCAGAATGCGCCTTATCTCCGGCCACGTATTGCATTTTTAAAGCGGCGCGATACCGCGAGCAACGGGAGAAGAGGCGAAAGATGGTCGCGGGAGGGTATTCGCGCGTTGGCTTTATCTCGATCGGCCGCTCCACTTTCCATCGGAACGGTAAATAATGGAAACGGAATCATAAAAGTATTACGATGACGGAATTTATGCGAACAGCCGGCTGCGCGCTGCCTCGCCTGTCCGTTATTTTCGTTCAAACCGCGCCCTTTTCTACCCATCTCGCGTCTTTTCTTCCGCGACTCCACGAGAAGATCGGGTCGCTCTGTTTCCATTGCAAAATAATAAATAAGCTCTATTCCCTGTTTGTTATCGATTCGCTGCTTCAGAGATTAGCAATAAAAAGAAAGGGATCTATTACAGTCCCACGATTGGAAACGGCGGATCGTCGCCGCCCTGTCCATCTCTCGAGAAGCATCGAAATCACCGTAAGTGGTGCACGTTTCGCCTGTAAATTTCGCATTAAACGCGGAGTCGACGACGACGGATAAGCCCTGAAAATCCCCGTTGGAACCTCCTGGTAAATCCTGATCGCGAATGGCCATCACGTCAACGTTTCGTCGCCAGCAGCGCCGCGAAATAAACTTCCAGGAAGAAACCGCGCGCCATTTTAATTGACGTTGCTCCCGCGAGAATTCCGTCGACGAATTGGTTTCTGTTTCCCTCTATATCCGGGATTAAACCCTCCAATTTCCTCGATGGAGAAACGCCGTGGGACTTTGAAAGAGAAATACGAAGCGTGGACTAAAATTTACATCCAAAGACGAAATTCTATTTTCTTCGACTCTTCCGCCACGAAGGTCTCCGTTCTCTAAGCACAGGTATGAATCATTAATAATTCATCGGATATTTTTACATTTCGTGAGGGTATCCAACAAAGATATGCGTTTGCAAGGAATGAGTTGTTTAACGCGTGATGAATGACAAGAGTCATAGATAAGGATCAGCGTTCCGCGGCGTTATTGTGTATTTCTGCATCTGCGAGCGAACGCAAACAGAGGGATCTAATCTTAATCTCTAATGGTCATGTAGGTAGAGCAGGTGTTCTCTTCCAGTGTTCGATTCACGAGATGTTCCTTTATCGAGAGAGAGAGAGAGAGAGAGAGAGAGAGAGAGAGAGAGAGAAAAGGCAAACTCCGAAGGTACCCGCATCCACATCTACGCACACGTGTGTACGCGATATTTGATGGAACTTTTATCAGCCACGAAATTAAAAACAACGAAAGTTTACAGGAAACGCGTATTTCAGTCGTCGGAGATTGCGATCTCGATGTTTTCTGCTTGAACAGGTGCGGGATAAAATCGAGGAGGATAGCATTCGAGGGAATCGGGAATGCAACGAGACTGTTAGACAATGCTCGGTTTATTTAGGACACGGTCATTTCTGTGACTGCAACGAAATCGAATTCATCCGATGTTCGAGTCGAAATTAATTCACGGATGAAATCAAACGTGAACGAAGCGTCGACGGTGGGTTTGTTTAGGACACGGCCATTTCTGCGAGCGAAACGAAACGACGACTGGCGATCCGCCTGGATGGCTCCCCTGGTCGTCCAAGGTCCGCCATTTATTTGTCTTGCCTGGAATCCAGCAAACACTCGCCGCGCAATCAGGAGACGACAAAGCAACAACTATCGGGAGTCTGATGACCAGCGATTCGCGTGACGGTTCGTTAGTCGACGCGAGAACGGGTTTGCTGCGAATTTTCGACTCGTTCGCTGGGACTCGATAGTCGAATAATCAATTCCTGGAGGCAGAATCCATGGAGGAATTCGCGGGACGGAACGGAATTCCAGGGGAAAGCGAATACAGCAATTTGTAGTAGTCGAAAGACGTTGGGTGATGAATCGTCTAAATTGTTTGAGCTAATGTGCCTGTCAGATAGAACACAGAAGGGTAGACGAATCGATTTATTAGACGTTTGATGTATGACAAACGTGTTCTCGGTCGTTTTTAACACTAGGTTTGCGGAGATTTCTTACAAGATTTCTATTACTGAACACTGTGTCGATTACCGCATGAATATTTGCGAACATTTCCGTGAAAATAAAATTTTGTCTGAATTTTGCCTTAAAGTCAGCATAAATGGTTGGTAAAATATATAATTATTACACTTCGTAATACAAGTATCAAACTTTGTTGTTTCGATGAAGATCTTTATCATAGAGTTGTTTCTGGAGACATTTCGATTAGGTGGGTGTAAAGTGTTTCCTTCCCTTGATAATCCACGCAATAAAAAAATGCTACGAATCCCTCGGACCTACGGTTGCATCTCCGATGTCTGTGTCGCTGATAGGAAATCAGTCGACATTGAATTACCGTTTCCACGGGAATTAAGCTCGGGATACCTTCTCGAGGAAATCTCGTCTCACTCGTCATTTCATCGAGGGTGTGAGAGGGGGTTGGTTTTAATCCGAACCGGTAGACGCGGGGCGTCGTCGAGCTGCGCCCATCGCGGCGCGATAGCCCCCGTGAGGTGAGATCGTAAAAACTTTTAACGTAATAAAGGAACTTTCCGTGCTGTCTCGGTCCTACCCCGCCACACCCGACCGCCCTCCGACTCTGGATGAAATTGCATTCGACCAAATGACCGAGCTCGAAGTGTCTTTAACAGGGTGCAACGGCGAGCACCTTCCGCAGCGAGTCGGTTCATTACCAGCGTCGCGACGCGATCTGCCGTCACGGAATATGACGTCGATTCCTCTCATGGCGAATGATAGAACGTTGGAAGAGGTTAGAATGGATTAGGGTGGACGCCATTGTTAACATAGGACAGGTTTAAATATACTGATTCGAGATAAAACCTTCCAAAAGTTATGAAATCTATTGTCATAAATTTCAAGTTGTGAATTTAAAGCCAAAGGAGTTAGAAACGTTTTCATGCCTTCAAGCCTTTACGCGACAATATACACCTGAAAATGAAAAAAATAGCGAAAAGGCAGGCTTTTCCATGGAGTGAAATATTCAACGAAGAGAGGAAAATGGCCGCAGCGTGGCCACACCGTCCAGGAACTGGGTCACGCAGGATTTTTCAGCGCTCGTCGATGTTACCAAGGCGAAAGGTACAAATTGCAGGGAACTTTTCACGGCCAGGGAAACGAGGGGAACGATATCCCTTCTCGCGGTCGAAACTTGGGCTGGTTCGCGTCGGTGCCAGATTGCGTGGCTTTCTGCTTTGATAAACTGTAATTTCGGTTCGCTCCCAGACGATCGAGGCCGTGGTTCCCGTCACGGGCAGACTTCCGCGCTGCCGTTGAACGCGGTGTGAATTTCGCAATTGCGACGAGCCCGACTTTCATGCGACAACTAATGGACTGAATAAACAACGAAACGGGAGTCCACCGTAAACCGAGCGGTTGAATAATCGAACCATCTGTTGATTTACGAGGGACGTTTGACGAATGAGAAATTCCGAAAAATGTGAAACTTTCCAGGGGTTGGAGCACGAGTGAACCTATTATGTATACTGGACCTTACCAATTTGTTGTTGGAAATACGCGTGAGCAAAACATATCGGTGTTCGAATGACGATGTATTACAGATCGATGAGTTTGGAAAGGTAAGTCGAGAAAATCGACTTGTCGTCAAACGCGACAGACTATCCAAACTTATCTCTTATGGTACCGAGTCCACGTAAATTAACATTTACTTCATTTTTCGTATCTAGAACTGAATTCCAACATTTGCAATCACACGAACATTTACGAGCACGGGTAAGCGCCCAAATCGCCTTAGAACTTGGTGCAATTTTTCCCCCCAGATACTAATTAAGTAGTAATGAACCCGAAACGAGCAGACATCCCTCGTAATTGGCTTAAGCACGACACAATGCTACTTTGTCACGCGAAATACTTGAACTGGTAACAATTCCGAGAGAAAAGCTCCTTGCACAATGGTGCATTTTAAAGCGGAGCAACAATGTCAGCCCGAATCCTACATCCGACGTTTAAATCTGAGAACGACAGGCATTATTTCACGCGTTGCTCGTGACAGTGAATTCGGTCAAACATTCTTTCCAAACAATCTGTTCGGCTTAGACACGAAACATTTATTTTACACTCTTGGTGTGCTATTACAAGCACACTCGTTTGTTTTTATCTTGCGCTCGCGTTCCAAGAAAGAAATCGTTTCCAGCCACGAGCCTGGCGCGAAGGAGCATCAAAATTTCGTGACGACCAGACGCGTTCCTTCGAGGCATTGTTCCCTCCGTCGTGTCGTAAATTAAGTATGATTCATGGCACGGTAACCCGCGTTAAAAAGTTCCCCCGCAGATAAGAAAGATAAAGCGCGAATGGAACCGTTCTTTCGCGGACCTTAAATCAGTAAAGGTTCAACTTTTTCGCGTACGCGGCAAGGATGGCGAAAAAGTTTTCGCTCGCGAGAATCCGCGAGGCTCGTTCAACAACTTCCCCATCGATTCATCGCGCCAGGCACTCGCCGACCCGTGCACCGACGCCATTAAAGGCACCTTCGTGGCGAAGGGTCGAACGTGGCCCTAAACCAAGTTCGACTTGGATTGCAAAGAAAACGAAAGAAACTTGTTGCCAAATTTCAATCCTATACGAAAAATATTACGTGAAAAACTTTGACGAAAGAATATGTGCTTAGGTTGTATTAGAATATTCAAAGCTTCATATGTTCCATAAGATTCCTAGTCTGTTCCAAATGGTTTCTATCCTATAACGCTACCAGAATAATTTCTTTAAGAATAAATATACTTTACCGCGGCTTTCCAATTTTTATTTTCGCTCGTCGCGCGTGGGAGAGGGAACAGTAATTACATGATCGCAAACAGAGGAGATAATACGCGATACTTGAGTTGAATTCTGTGTTTAATTAGGCCACTTAATGCGCTCCGTAACTCCTACGTAGCAAGTTCGGGCAGATACCTCGTTAGATTTAATTAGTTCTGCTCGTTTTCTGACAAACGTAACCGTTCCCGGCGCGGTATCGTTCTTTCGTTAACGTTGCTCGGCAACGCCGAAATTTTATGAAAGACAAACTGCGTCTGAAAACGGCCGGCTCGCCTTGCCAATTATTGGCGCCTTAATTAGTTTCGAAATTGCGTTAGGTGTAGATATCAAGGCAATATTACCGTACAGAGAGCTGATTGAGTCGAACGTATCATCTTCTAAATAATTTCATGCACGCGATAAGAATTAATGCTCGTAGATGACCCATTAGCGACCACTTGCATGCGTACATAGAAATATCTATTTTCATAAAAGTAATTATTCTACAGTCGTTAATGGGGTCAGTCACCTTTCAGATAAAGTAATCTCGAAGATTAGCACCATTATCATTTCTAACCGAGTGCCAAGAGGTTAAGAATATTCAACGTTATCATTTATCGCCCGTTTGGAGGTGTTCTTCCTAAACTGGAATGGGTCGCAGCGAATGGAGCGAAACGATCGTTCGGACGCTAGCAAAAAATTCTTTTATACGCGCTATCGCATTATCAGCGAGCTGACACGCGAAGAGAGCGACGCTGTTTCGCGTGGAAATTAACGGGATGCTTCCACTACCGGCGCGTTCACTCAGGAAGTAGTGCATAAAACGTAACTCTATACTTGCACCGGGGTTCCATCGGCGGTGCAACACTCCGCGCTACATAATATCACAATCACAATGCAGCCTGTTTGTAAACACGCGCAAAACTTTCAGCCCGGCGCATAAACCTGCCATAATAACGCATTGTTGAGCAGCGCGATAAAGAGAACGCGCAAGGAGGAAAAAAGATAGACACGCCGTTGCATGTTAAAAGAGAAGCGAATAAATTATGGCCGCTGTTCCCCTTTCGCTAAAGTATGAAACAAAATACTTTGGCGAGGGAAACGAGTTGACTCGATCGTCGAGGTGTTTAATTTATTCCGAGTTTACTTTTTAAGAATTTTCTGCAGGTACTGAGAATATTATTTTGAAGAGAAAATATTTTTTAAGCATTCCCTTCCTTGCAAGGTTCAAGATTAATTTCATCAACGAACGCAGAAATTATTTAGCTACACAAAAGAGTGGGGAGATATGTACGCAAGTAATAAAATGTAATACATGTAATCGCTAAAAATGTCGTCGAACCATGCTGTAATAGCATCGTCCCTTATTTCCAGTGCGTCGCGGCGCCGACTCTAGCGGCCAACAAAAGAACCACGAAACCGACGTCGACCGTGAAGCAACCGTCGCGTGAAAAATCGACGAATCCCGTGTCCCCATCGATTTCCTCGGCGAGCAGGGGCGAAACGAAAGGGCGACCACCCCCGCCGCAACCGAAAATCCAACACGCGAAGAACTCCTTTTTATTTGCCCGGGCGGATACTTTTGTTTCGCTCGGTTTAATGGCCGTGAATTTTCAGAATATCTCCCCGGGGCTTCCTCAAAATGAATTTCGCTCGGCGAAACGACGGTGCATCGACCCCTTCGTTCCCCGACGATCGATACGCAGCAACTATTCGCCACACGGGAAACCAGACGCACGAAAAGGCTCGCCCGGGAGATTTCAATTTTTATCCAGCCGCTGTAAACCCATGAAAATTGTTTACATCCACGCGGAACACGCCAAGCCGCTCGAACGAACCGTCCGCCACCCCCGCGTCTTCCGCCCGCTGATTTCCAACGACCAGAAACGCCAGCGTTGGCAAAACCGTAGATGGACGTCCAGGTTTCGTGGAAACGACGATTTTCCTTCGAGGTCGCTGTTGAACGCGGGGGTTGCTGCTGCGTGGACTGTGCAAAGCGATTTTTTTTTCTTTTTTTTTTTTGTGAATGGTCGAGGGGCTTGTGGATGTTTATTTGACTAGTTGGTGGAGTGATTTTGAATTTTTTGGAGAAAGTATTCCTCAAATTGAGCATAGCGAGTATTGACACTAACGTAGCACATTAATAGACTTTAATAGGTGGACGTTGGAATAATTAAAAGGTTAGGCAGCCGAAGTGTCAAGTACATGCTCTGGTCTATGGTGTTTTAAATTTCATTTACAAAAATGTCATAATAAGAAATTTAATATCGTCAAATATCAAATCGTCCTCGTTTCGACGACTTTTTGCTTTAACCAATTTTCAGAAACTGATATCTCTTCTTTGCTACATGCGATCTGCTTCCGATAGCGGGATGCCAAGCCCCGACTATGTACCTGTTGATGCGGACTGGCATCGTTCCGATTCCTACCATCGATAGCGGTTGTTTCTCGCCTGCAATTTCTTTTTAAATTCTCTCCAAAAAAAAAAAAAAACCATTCTAGAATAGTCACAACGTGACCCAGAGGGTCTCGAAACGCGTGTTTATTTAAACATGAACGTATCAAAATTATGAATGATGCGAATATATGTAATCTTATTCAAATTTCAGGTCGAGGATCAAGGAGTTTCCACTTGGCTGAGAACGAGGAAAAATAAGGACCGACCGAGAGGGGGAGAAATTGGAAGGTATCACGGTGATTACCTTCGAACGATCCAGCGTTTACTCTGACAGCGTCATCGAAGGAAAGAAGCGGGTGGTTCGCCCTCTCCGGATTAAAAATTAATTCGTTGATACTTTCCGTTTTTTTCTTTCTGAGGGGAGGATTCCGTAGAAAATCTTTGCCCTTCGCCTTTGGAGTCTTCGAAAAGGGGAAAATGGAAAACGGGGGAGAGCTACTCTGGAGAGTCGATTCAAGTGCATGTTTCGGCGTAATATTTTTACCAATGATGGCCTCTACAATTAAGAATAGGCTTCCAATTTACTCAGCTGCGATGAAACAACTATTCTATTGAGAGTTAAGAGATATTCCGATTCAAGGGTTGGTAGGATGTCTGACCTTCCGCATTTTTTACAAATTTTTCACGTACGCGAGTTCGCTGCGAACAGGGGGTGGAAAAAAAAAAGAAAGACGATCTAACCGTTTACATTTAAGCCGAATACAGAACGTAGATGGCGAGGATCGTGCGCAAATGGTGGTAGCGGGAGACCACCGACAAAAGATCGACCACGTATACACGGGAAGGACCTTTCTGGCACGGCTCCTGCTCATATTTCAGGATCCCTTTCTGCTGGTGCACCCTGAAAGTGGGCCCTCCCCGAGCCACCCCCTCGGTCCCACGAAAACGAGGACAAAGAGCCATTTTTCCGTAACGCGATATGTCACGTTGCCTCGTGCGGGGGTGGCTGTGGATAGTCGACACGGGGGACGAAAGGGGAACGAAAGGAGGCTTTTCTGTGTCACCGATTTAATCCCGCCGCGGGATTCTACTTTCCTCTCGCTGCTGCAGGATATCTCCTTAAAGGAGAGTGGGGGGAGGGGGGCGAGGATTTGCGGGCATTAAGGGTTGTGAGCTTTTCACGAGCTTTTAAACTCCGTGCCCTCCCTTACCGATAATAACGCCACGGTGTTTTTCGTCCTCCCTGTCTACACCCCACCCCCCATCTTTCTCGTAAACCCTTAGAGGGAAGGGGGTCTCGTCTTCGTTGCGACTTCTGCGAGCTCCAGTTGCAGGAATTTTATCCTCTTTCTCGAATAAAAATTAATAAATTCAACACATTCGCAGTGATCTCACTGGTTGCCTGGTAAACGAGATAAAGTAAGAAAATAATATACAATTTTCAGGTACAGAGGTGAAAATGACTGGAACCAACCAGGCCCAATTGAGACGACGCCGTGCTGGTTCGAACGCCAGCGTGGCTCGGCGCTCAGTGCCGAGGAAAAGTACGTTTATACGATCCAACGTGGACTCGATGGAGCCCCTGGACCGTTTACGACTCTCCCATTGGTCACGGATATGATATATGATCGAACGCGCACCATCGCTGGTAGCGTTGGTTCCGCGTATGGGAAACCGGGGACAGGCTACATCCGCATTTATCTTCGTCAGGAGTGGTCAGGGATGGGCAAAGCTCTCGCCTAGATAACAATTTTGAATAACGAACGAAAGATAAACAGCGTTCGAGCTGTTATTTACTGGATAAAAATTGCTGTATGGAGGACGAGACGAAATTAGAATTCACGTTGGATACTTGAAAGCTTGATAAATAAACGTTGAACCTTTGAAAACTCAGCTATTATGAAAATAATCCGACACAAACATCCAAGATTCGTTTCACGTCATATTGAATTTGCCGATACGATACGAGAGTCATAAATGTTTAAAAATTAATTTAAATTTAATATACCGTCCCAGACGAAACAAACGCAAGGAATATTTTGAATAGCTATCACTGTCTTGGGGCACCCCGTTGCTTTCGTTGCTCCTGCGAGATTTATAATTTACCAGGTCGTACAAAGACAACGTAACCAAAGTGAAAGACGGCGCGATGTACGGTCGAATGTTCCACGGGAACGTTTTAATATTCTTCCAGACGGAAAGCTTTTACAGGGATAATATATTGAGTGGAAAACGTTTCAATAAAACTGCTTAGCGGCGCGCGTAAGCATCCAAGTCGAAGAGAATTTAATCAAGTGTATTCTTAACATTTTCGAGCTTTTTCCTAAGGATATCATTCATGTCGCGGGAGCTTCGCTAAGAAAACGAACGATAAAGGACACTTTACAATATCGCAGGAATAAAGGAGATGCATGAGAAGCCGTATTAAGCTTCTACGTAAACGTGGATCCTTGAATTCTGTTCAAAATTAGAGGTTCCTGCTGATATTTTAAGTAAGTACAAAACTCTGCGGGCTACTAATTTAATTTCATCGATCGTAGAAATTCGAAGCCTTGTTTTCTTTACAGTAACAAGGTTCGAAACGTATACGCGACTAGAAAAGTATCGTAGTAGAATTTGAAAAAATTTCTTGGTACGGAGCATCTACCGAGAACGAGTAGCACGCTTCTATCAATTCCGCCACGTTCCTGATTGGAAGCTATAGGTATAGTCGACCACGGAGGATTACCACCGTTGAGATATTAAAGGGTTGTGTACGTAGTTACGGGTCGTTAACCTCGACAAGCAGATTCAATTATTCTCCCATCATAATAATTGACACATTTCGTACCGGCTCCTAATAGATGTATTTATTAGCCTATTAGCCCGACAACGATAATAATACACCCTTCCGCAGAGTGGCCATTAAAGCAATTTCGCAATTTCAATCGAGACACGAGGACGTTCTTTTCACCTGGACGAACGGATAAATTGCGTTAAGCCGACGTCGATCACGGTGATCGACGCACGACGGTTACTTAGGATTCTTTTTCCTCTCGTTGGACACGTTTTATGGCGTTTGTGTAACAGGGACAGTAAAAATGGTTCCATTTTGTAAATTAATTCCTCTTGAACAGTCTTTTCTTTTTTTAAAGAATACATAAAGATAACTTTCTATCAAATTCTGTAGATTAATCAATGCCTCGTAAACTCTTACTGAAGAAAATCCAAACAAATGTTTTGCACATGTAAAAAAGTGAAATGAATTTTGCTATGAGAATAGAAATATTCATTTCTTTCTCTTCACTTACGATTAGACTACGATCGCAACCCACGCTCGAGTGGCTCACCCCTTAGAATTTCCAACAAAAATCGTTCCACAGTCGAATGGTTAACTATCGACGACCCCGGGAAAAATGGAACGTCCGACTGATTCGTGTGGATCGATTCGAGCATTAATTCCACCTGTGCGTCGTCAGCGTTAGGAAACCCGTGGATCGATGCTGAGCCCCGCGCGTCCTTTGTCGAGGAATGGCAGGATCGATCCCCCTGGAGGGGTTGCCGCGGGTCCCGAAAATCTTCCAAGGGATTGTGTATGTGTTCACGGGCCATTAGTCCCGACAAGCACATCCTATTACGTCCGTGCCACGGATATTCGCGGAGGAAACGAGGAATGCTCGCCCCGACGAAATCCCAGCCGCGCCCAACTTTTCCAAAAGGGCTTAAGGACGCCCGCAATCGACTTTCCAAGACGATGGAAAGCCGATATCGTCCGACTACTTTCGCCAAACTAACGTCTAACGATCCATTGACCCCTGTGCTTATCCGCTCCTGACGCGCGCGAGACCTGTCTTCGCCCTTTTCCAACCCCCTGATGGGGTGACCGGTGAAATAAATCGACAAAGTGGGCCTTTTTTAGGTAAATCTAAATTCGAAATGGAGAGCAGAAAATACGTAATTGTTTACTGATCGAAGCAGTGGATAGTAGGTGTTGAATGGCTGGACGGTTACCATTGAATTTCGAAGAATAATTTCAAATTTGCCATCGTAACGCAAAGTGGAGGAGAACGGGTTTCTACTTTAGAACGCGATCAGGCCGGCAGACTTGGCGACTCGCCAAGAGGAAAATTTCCGATTAACGCGATAATGGTATTGACATAACCAACTGAAATATTAATTCGCCGGATCGGAGATTCCACGTTGTATGTGGAAACTTCTCACAAATAATCCTGGACCCTTCTCGATCCAGAATGAATTTCAAAAGACTGTTGCAAGCAACTCCAGGGCTCGGTTATGGAAGGAAATGTTTGACAAAATATGCAAGAGTATGGGTCCTTTATCGCGAAAAACGCGACTCTTCTTTCGTGATTCGACGAGAAACGATTTTTCTTCGCGTTGAAAGGAAGAAAGTGGATCGATGGTCGGAAGGAGACGCCAGTCTAATCTCGAGCACGAACCGTAACAAGTCGCCAAGGGAGTTCGCGTCAAATTTTACCTTTTTCACCCTCGAGCCAGCAAAATACAAAGATAATCCCGCGGATCTGGCCCGTTGACGGTGAAATAACACGAATATCAGCAAGAAAAGCTCCATTCACCGACGCGACATCGTGAAATTCCAATTTTTATTCGCCTCACGAACGAGGTGAGCTTGTCCACTGGTTATTGATTTCAATCTAGACACCTGGCCGAAAAGAAACAGAGTACAACGTCATCTCGCAGGTGATCTGCGCCCTTGTTCATCGAGGGTGCTGCTTTTTTCGAGTTTTCCCCCAAGGCTCGATGGAAACCCGCTAAGCAGCCAAATCTGCTCTCAATATTTCATTTCGGACCCTGGCGAGGAAAGAAGGAGGACGAGAGATGCTGACTAAGGCCTCCATCCCCTCGCGTCCTCTATCTAATCTCTTTTAGTCGAGCCATCAACCCTCTGTTCATCATCCTCCGCCACGTCCGCGAACAATGAGTCCAACCAGTTTACCCCAGGAAAAATTCTTCCTCGGGTTCGCGCTGGGAAACCTTATTTCTAATTACGAAACATTTTTCCGTCTAAATATTCTGCGCTCCTTGGTATGTAAACAAGCTCTCCGTAACGACCATTTTATATTTTATAATTTCTCGCTATAGGACGAACAGTCAAAAGTTCGTGCTCATTATCTGCAGATACATTTTGAACCGATCCTCTGGGTTCAGAAGAATTTTCTTTAATTCCTAATCTCATCTTCCAAGGAATATTTTCGACGAGAATACCGTCCGGTTCGTATCGCTTCGTGTCTTCCGAGCAATATCGTCATCGGGTACAGGTTGAATATGGAAGGTATCACCTGAATGGCTCGGAAAGCGTCGAGACGAACGCAAATCGATATTTCTCGTTCGACCAACAGGCACGAGGATCGGTATCGTCGCGAGTACGAGACTCGTGTCAACAGGAAGTGTCGTCTCTCGACAAACAACGTGGCGTGTTTCCGTGGCAGAAATAAAACTTCCACGCGCGGGGAAGGAGTGGGAGGAAGGCCGTGGTAAGCCTTCGATTCGCAAAGCTCGTTCAAACTCTTAAAAGCTTCGCGTCCCGCGACGTTCTCGTTGGTAAACAATCGCCTTGCCAACAAGGGAATTTATTTTACTTATCGAACCGACTTTATTCGACCGCTTCAGACCTGGTACAGCTCGCGACACACGTGAACTTGAATAAAAAGCACGTTGGGTTACGCTCGGATGAGCTTTTGGGCTCAAAGTGAGTCGCTAAAACACCGCTGTAATTAAATTTGACGAATCGGAACCAACTCGAGACATGAGAAGTATAATCGTTTTATTGTAAACGAAAATTCACGTGGAAGGGGAAATTAAATTATTTAAAAATTAAAAGCAGAGCTCTGACTCTAACTGGACCGTAAGAAGCAAATAATTTACGTTGGCTAGTAATTCGAAGCAAGCTACAGTGCCTGAAACCCTGCTTCTTAATGACAGGATCTATTATTCGAGAACGGACGAATCGTACAATAACGCTGGCAACAAGGTGAACAAAAGATCCGAGGTAATTCACGCCAGGAGGGGTGGCTGATCGACGAGCCCGCTCTTTCGTCGATTCGAGGGTGCCAGCGGAGTCCAAGTGGGGAACGTAAGGATACGGGATGGTAAGAAGTCTGATTCTGACGTTCTGAATGGGAAAGCAGCCAGTTGAAATATGAAGTGCTTACGCGCGGGCTTTGCCTGCATAATGGCTCGTTTGCGCGGGAAATGGCTGCAATTTCGAGGGGGATTGCGGGGCCCGGGTAATCTGAAAATAAAATCTTGCGAATTCTCGACTAGCGTTGGACCCGATGGGCGAGACGATGGAAACACGGAGAGAAAGCTTTGTATCGTCGAAGGATTAAACCGTGAATCGCGTATTCGTGCTTCGTCCGGAGGAGCTAAAGCTCCTGCGCCAGTGGTGTGCAATCTTTTTCGATGTCGGGTTGAAAAGGTCTGAATTTGAAATGCAAACTTTAATTTAAGTATACTTGTCTCGTTCCAAGGAACGCTATACGAGTCTATATTATGCGAATTCAGAACACGTGACGAATACCACTTAACAATCGTGTAAAACTATCAATTTAGGATTCCCAATTCAAGAGAGAAATAGTCATAGCACCTTCTGGAGAATAATGCAAATTTTAATCCGATTAAAAAGTGTAAAAGAGGCCCACAGACCAATTTCTCTAAACATCGTGCCCCAATTATGAGATTTAAACTCGATTTAAAAGTCCTCCGTGGCTCTCACAGTTTTTAACATGCTTTTAACTTAACTACGTTGGCAGTACTTTGCGCACCACTGTCGTGCACGGTCGCTGGCTGGAAAACTACGACGAACACGGCGTAATTCGCGGCACGGTTCGTCAACAGAATTTCATTTCGCGACCGTTCCATAAATTCTCTTTCATCCCAGATTTTTCGCGACCATCCGCTGCGCTTCGCTCCTTTGAGGAATTATCGAGCCGAGTCTCTTGCGCGTATCGTCCGTGCAACTGGAATTGAATCGGAAATGTTCGCTGACCAACGGTGAGCAACTCCTCGATGCTTTCAATTTAGCGACTAATAGAAATATCATTTGTACGGAGACAAAATTAAAGCATCTCGCGGTCTCTTGTGCGCCATTGTAAATAAATAGAAAATACAAAGTTGGAGCGTACTTCCAAGAGGGCCAACGGAGTTTTTAACGAAGGAAATATAGTAATTGTCGGAAATGGCGCCGGTTACATATGCAAGAACAACTTGACCCCGTCGCAACAGTGTGTAGAGAGGTGAATAAAGAATCACGCGAAATTTTCCCACCGGCCAAACAGAATAATGAAATCTAAATTAATTTATTGGTTTCGGGGCACATCAAAGGGGAATTTTATTTACATTCGTGGCGTATGCTCGTTCGCTACGGTCGCGTTAATTACTCGGTCGAAGGGAAACGCACTCGATAACGCGGAACAGCGTTTCCCATTACGCGAGGCTATGCAATGAACAGGTCTCCGTTTTGTGGAAAACGCGTTCGATTGTGTGTACGAGTATTTGGATTCAATTAGCCCCACGTGCGGCTGAAACTTTGCGCAGCTTTCAGGAAACGACAGCTACCGGAGGGGAACAGAGAGAGAGAACGGAGTTAAATAAGAAGGGTTGCGAACAGGGGTTGACAGAGACAAAGATGCAAGGGTCATTCCACCCCGAATCGATCATCTTCCGCGATCGATGTCGGGGATTTCGGTGAAAATGAAATATGAAGCAGTGTCCGTGAAAAATTGGGGATGGCTACCGGTCATCGTTTCGCTGATTTCGGAATTAATAGCGTAATTGCAAGTGAATCTTTTGGATTTCTATCGTTAATTTGGTTACCTAAAAATTACGAAATTGTATAAGAACTATGAAATGAAATAGAATTGTAATAATTTAAACTGAAATAAGTAAAAATAGTAAGATAAAAAAATGAAATAGATTGTAAGGCTTCAGGTGGAGTGCAACAAAAGTCTGCTTTTGAATTAGAGTAATTCCAGGCAACCCCGGGAGCGCTCGTTCCTCCTTCTCCTCCTCCTCCTCCTCCTCTCGTTATCGTCTTACCGTTAGCAGAGAAACCTTTTCGGATCGGTGCAAAGACGGGATTGTACGATGAAATCAGTCCAATTGCTTACCTGAAACAGAAAGAGACGACGAGTTAGCAGAGAAACGGTTAAAAACACCGCGGTAATCGCGTGATAAATAGCAGGTTTAATCGACGCTGTAAATTTCTAGGGCGTCGCAATTAGCCAGAAAGGTGTCCGCGCGTTCAGACGTTGATTTCCCGAGGAAACGCGGCCTCTGCTTCCCTTTTGGCAATGATCCAGGTACGTAAAACGGATATCTAGTCGCGGGAACCGCGGGTCTCGCGATCCTGAGAAAGATTGCACTTGGGATAGGACGATTGAACAATCGAACAATAAGGAATTCGTTAGAGACGTCGGGATTCGCGTCGCTCGGGGATCAAGATGACGCCAGGAGTGGAATAATGGTTGCGTATCTCTATCATAACTTTTGGGGGAGCTGTAGTTGCGCGTAGTTAACCGTGGACAAAGTTAGACGCGTTTCAAGACTCGAAGTTCGCGTTGAATAATAGATATAAGCCAGTGTTTCTCAGACCTCCTCGTAAACGTCCTCGATAAAGAAAAACCTCGATGTTTTCTTGGAAAATCATGTGCAGAGAATTGCTATCCGAGTTGAATTAGTTCATTCTTAAAGTGAAACTTTGTGTAAATATGGCGAGGACATTTAAACGATCTAGAATGTCTCTTTAATTGAACAGTAACGGAGGTATTCGAATCAAGAATTGACAAGACCAGCTCTCGTGGCGTGTCACTTACACGTTTCGTCCCACTGCTCGTCACTTTTATTCCCTCGAGTATCGCGAGGGGTTATGGCAGCATCCAATTTTCGAACGCGCAAACTCAATTAGCAGGCGAAGACGCGCCGAAGTTTTAATTGCATCTCGCATCAGCGGCGGGAATCGTGCGAACCGCAAATACCGATTATGACGCTGCCGCAGCAATTGTATCGGGGTGGTCGATAATAAGTCTCTCGTGGAAAAATAAAACTCTCGTCAAGAAACGATGGCTGAAACTACTGGGATTTCGTATCAATTTTCTTTTATCGCGTATCAGCTCCAAAACGAGGCAATTTCTACGGTTTCTAAAGGCGACGAAATATTTCTTTCCGTTCGTGGATTTATTTACATACGCGCCACTTTATGCTACTTTTTTTTCTCAAGCAAAGGATTGACCATACATTAATCAAAAGCAATGAAAACATCTGGCGATAAATCCACGTGGACACGCAAGGACCAGCCCAATAAAATGCGGCTGGAATTCGCTGCTGTTACGGCGATAAATGTCGGAACGACGAAGAAATCCGTAGCTGGCTGGCCGCCGAAGGAAAATAAACGAGCGAGGCGAGAAACCGTGGAATTAAATTGCGAGACTTGACAGGTGCGACAGCTGATCGCGCTCCCTGTACCCGCGTGTTTTTCGTTTCGCCTCGACCAGCCGTCGTGCCAAGGCCATTTTAGTGCCCCAGGTGCGAACCGCGTCGATCGCTATGGCAGACGAAACAAACACCGCGATTTCCCCTTTGACCTTTTCCTTCGGCTTCGTTCCGGAACTCATAAACGAAACGCTTTGATCGTTACTCGAGAAGAAATTCCAAAGAGAACCGAGGCGACCCTTTTGCTTTTGTATTTACTTGGTGGAGGGGATATATCCTTCTATTTTATTCTCGATAAATCAACGCTTGGTAAAACCTCGAAATAATAAAATAAAATTCATTTCCCCCATCCAGAAATATTTTCCGCATTGATTTTCATTCAACGAGTGACCGATAAACGCTTGTCCACCCCTGCGGTACTAGACGTTTTCATCCAGACATCTTGTAGAATTCTACCCAGCTCCGGTAGGAACTTGTTTCAGCGAGTTTATCGAACGTCGCCCCTTTTCCATTCCCAATAAATTTGTCGCTTCTGGCTGTCGCTGAAAGAATTCGTACACGTTCTGTCGATTCGCGTCGACTTTGCCAGCCGTGAAAATGTCGGTGACTAGTTGTACGCGAGCGAGCACTTTGGAAACGTTTTCACAGTTAAAGCGCATCCCTGGCGAGCCGTTCATCCCTGTTTGGCCACTGACCCTTCGTCGGGGAATATTACCCTTTCCATCTGTTATTTAGATACGGAAAGGGGGAACCTGCGGGCTCGTCCATCCTGTAGCGGGAAGATAATGAGATCTCCCGCAAGATGATACGACCGCAGAACTGAACCCCGCTTGGTCAGGATACAGTCAACTTGCTCTACCGGCTCTTCACGCCACCTTTTCGTTGCTTTAAAGCGGCACGATCATTGTTCGAGGATTGAATAAAAGAAAAACTCCTTGGAATAACGTTGGACTATTTGGAGATGTACGTGAGCCGATAAGCTTTCGTTTAAAATGGAACATACTAGGAGAAATTAATTCTGTGCCTTACTAAATTAAACTCGTAATTTTTTTTTTTTAAAGAAAAACCTCGGTCACGAATTCCAAATAAGCATACATAGCTCTGCAAAGCAAATAGCAAAGGAATCCATGTCTATTTGAAATATTTCTAGTTAAACTATAATCATAAATAGTAGAATGTGAAAGGCACACAATTAATTTCTGCACCTACCAAAAATACCGAAAATACATTTCTCATCTGTGACTCGGTAACGAATTTCTAATGGGGCATGTGTTTGCACGAACTTCATCGATCGTTTTCGTGATTACAACGCTCCCCGTTATCGAACAATGGCGAATGCGAAGCCGAAGTTGGAATCAGTCACGTCTGGGAGGCGATAGAAATTCGCAACGCGCCTCGTAAATATATTAAGATGCGCGGAATGGAACGCGACAGGTTGCGTTCGTTCCTTGGAGAATGTTGTTCACGCAGCGGCACCGTCGTTCCAGTTCGACTTGTTTGCACGGCTTAACAAAGGTCTGCCAACAATAGGCCGTGCAAGACCTTGACGCTGAAACCAGTATTTTCACAAATGGATGCACGTTGGTAACAGTTCTGAACTATTCTCGAGTCGATGCAATTCGAATCGTGCAGTTTGAGTAATTTATATTGCCATCTTCTTTTAACGAGATTCTTTACTCGAATATAGTGTTTATCCTTTTATAAAGCATCTCTTTGATACTCGATGTGTTATAAAATCCTCTGTCGTCCCTTCGTTTTCAGGTACATTTTGAATAATTCATTCACGCGACTATGAATGTACAGATTCTAGCTGCGATGCTACGAAGCAACACAAGAACGACAAAAATTCTCGAAGAAAACAAAATATATTCGTACGTACAGTCACAGAGAGATCCGTGAATCGGCTTACGCGTCGGGAAAGCCTTTGAAAAGGCCACGACTAATGCCCCTGAAGGCCCGAACAGCGTTAACTATAAGAACCCCGTCTCGAATGCCTTCCCGAAGCTGGATATTTAACTACATCGCCATTCAATTCAGCTAAATGGGTTCACCCTCCCCTCTCCCGACGAAAAAGAGTCCCTTTCCGACATCAGTCGCCGTTTCGTTTCAAATTTACGTCCATTTAACCGAGTATTTCGACTCGAAGCTGTTGTTCGCGGAGTTCCGTTCCCCTGGGTGACTCTTTCATCCCTCGCAGACTGTTTGCGCAGTTTCGACAAAGGCCTTTCGAACGACCTGGCGCACGACCTGCACTCGGAACAAGCGTTTTCACAAACACCGCTGGGCGATGAACGAACGCTGCCTTACGGTCCATTTAAAGGAACCAAAAGCTACCAGCGAGCAAAAAGACGCCACGTTGATTCTCGCCTCTCGAAGGCTTCGTGTCTACTCTTTCCACTGTCGAGGAGGCGTCGAGACGGCAGTGCATCTCGAAGGTCGTGCAAAATGACTGACCATTTTTTTCCTCTTCCTCTTTTTTTTTTTGCTCCACCGGTCTCTTTGTGCCTTCGACGTCTACCTGTTCGTCAAATGTTTGCGAGAATCATGAGACGGTCCCGTGTACTCCGAGGCCGATTCGAGACCTCCATTAACACGCTCGCTGAAAGGTGATTTTTTGGCTCGGGAATCCCATGACGTTGCGAAAATACTTGATCATCGTACGACTGTTGCGTCGTTGAGCACTTGTGCCGAGGACCATCTGTTGGGACTAATTGGGAGACTTGGGAAACGGTGGTGGGAATGGTCCAAGTCCTTGGTGGGTTTTGCAACTAAACCAGAGGAAGGTTCGTGGATGTTGGGTCGGACGCTATGGTCAAACGCTGTCCTCGTTCTACTTGCTCCTACAACCACGTTTCCCTCGACTCGAGACTGTTCTATCTCCCTACAATACATTCGATCCATTAATATTCGTACCCTCTCTGTATGTATATGAATATTTATACAAACATAGACTTGGAAACATCAAACCTAATATTTAATTTTAACGAATTTCTTCGATAGACATAGAGAGTACGAATATTTATGATACCAACCGTGTATATCGTATCTTCCAGGAGGAGCACGGCTCATTATGGAAATATTTCGGACAACGAACTATCTCACAGACTAGTTTTTCGCGTCTCGTGGTAGGAGCGTGGCGGAGACACGAAACAGAGCCAGTCGAAAGTTCGTTCCCCCTGGGGCTCGAGAAAAATACCAGCGTCCATCTTTAATTTGCTAAAAGTCGCGAGGCCAGCGCTCCGCGCGCTTGATTTCGCCCGATTTTTAGCAAACAGCGGCCGCACGAGAGGCAACGGCCGAACGAGCACCGGGGAGAAAAAGCGAGGAGTGTCTTTTCCCCCGTGATTCTCGTTCAGAGACCCGGGGAATTTTCTTTCACTGTCACTGGCTTTCGAACGTGAAAGCGCAAACAGCGCGAAAAAACCGCTCGGAAGCTTTAGAGTTCCACGCAAGAGGCACCGTTCGCGGAAAAAGCAAAGGCATTGGAGAGGATGCTAGAATGGACGCGCAAATTATTAGCATCCGCTCTAAACGGACACGTGACTCTTAATTAATTAATCCACGTTTGAATAACGAATAACGTAGAAATACGGATGGACGCATTGGAGGAAATTGACGAGTTCGCTCACGAGTTGCACACAACTTTTCATTTTGATCCCAAGGACCCATGGCACGTTTTGTCCCTCCCTCATCTTGAAAATGCACTCAACAGGACAAAGGAGAACCTCCCTCAGGTTCTCAGGAGCACGAAGTCTCGAATCTAGCTGGATTCCATTCCTCGACGGCGCGTTTCCACGCGTCTCGGACTCCTTTCGTTGTAAACTCAACGAAACAACCGCGGTGACCTGAAACACGAGCCCCGTCGACCCTGGCCGTGTTTCCAGGCGATCTCGTAGGAGATCGGTAATGGATACGCTTTCCAGCCGAGTAACAGGGTTACCCCGTTGCCTTTCGAGGCGACGATCGATCTGTCTACATCAATGGGATCCGCGATACTAATGGCTCCGAGGAGTTCAACGGCTGGAGAACGCGTCACGTCGTTATCGAGAAACACGTTTCATAATTACGCGTGATAGCGTCTGCGAAATTGACGCGGAAACTGACGCGAGCTCCTGCGAGGCCGCGAGAACGCGGCGATAATTAAACCTCGGGGGAAACTTTATTTGTTCACGGGACCTGAAAGGGAGACTGGCTCGAGATTCTTCGGTCTTTAACTTATTATAATATACGACTTGATTCGATTGTTTCTACGAGTTCCTCCAATCCATTCAACCCTTTGCGCCCATCTCTGATACGTGTATTATAAGAGCAGCGAATTTTTCCCTGAAGACCATCGCGACTGGAAAGCAACGTCGCCTGCGATGGAAGTCGTTCCCAAGATCCCAAGGACGTACTATTTCTCCCGTTAACGATATGCGTAATTAATTAACGGGTCCGCGATAACGGTAATCACGATTTTCAATAGCTGGTTCGCGCGATTATTTAACTCCCTCGCAACACGCGCGTGGACGTAGGAAGCACGTTCGGCACGCTGGCTCGCGTGCGTCAGACCGCTTATATTTTCTTCGCGAATACGTCCCTCGCCAACGAACGTCTGCTTTATCAGACCGTGTGTGCACGGCCCTCTGCGACCAACGGGTTCGCAGAGGAATTAAACGTACTATGAACTTGATTTGTTAAGGCAGCGCATGAAACGGTTCCCAAACGACCTCTGGGAAAAAAGCTGTAACCCAAGGGCTGAGGAACAGAGTCCAGTTCCTCCCAACCTCTTAATCACGGATGCTACGCGTTAAAGAAATAACCGTTCGGGTCCTGGACAATTTGCATTTCAGATTCAAAGAAAAACGCTCGATCGTCATCGAGAGGAAAACTTGCAAAATTTTGAAAATGAATTACTATACCGGGTATGGTACTCGAAGAAGCGACTCCTTTACTTTTGTTGGGGGTAATTACCCGCGATGTCGCAAGCTCCAATAGTCGCGGAGGAAGAAGTAGTAAAAATCGAGTCTCGGAGGAGCAGACGGGAATGGTTATCGCGCGAGACACTGGACAGGAAAGTTTCTAAAATAATGTTATCCCGACGTGTTCTCCGTTGGGAATAAGAGCGAACCGGGGTGGGAAAAGAGACGAAAAAAGAGGGGGCGGGAAGAACGATCGCGACGAAAGGCGAAAAGGTTGCGCCGGCAGCGAAGGTTAACTTTCGAAAATCGTCGGGCTGCGAGGGAAAATGGAAGTTTTACCCCGAGTAAACCGCTCGATGACGGAGTAATAATATTGACAGGAGTTCGAAGCCTCTCAAGAAATGTACGAAATCAACGCTAGAAACAGCCTACCGGCCGTTACTTTCCATTTGGAACATTTATCAGGAGCCTGGAATTTTTTCTCAATTTTATTTTGCACGATCAACTCGATGAATGGACTCCTGGTTCGATTTTATACATCGATTGAACGGAGAACTCGGTGAATGATGATAATCTGGAACGTTCCCCGCAACGATTAATTGTGAATATTAATTCACCGATCCATTTGCATCTTTCCTCGATGGAAACCGAAGGGAGAAATGTGAAAATGGTGGAAACATCGGTACATTTACCTTGCCTTTCGTTCCTCTCCCTGGAAGCCCGTCGGTAGCCACCCTTAAACTCCCACGAGAATCAATCCATTCGTACCTTGTACCGATCAGCATAGTCTTGCTTACTATCCCGGTGCGTACTCGCGAAATTAAAATGCGAAATCTTCGTTCGATCGTGCAACTTAATGTCTCTGGTAATAGATGTTTAATAATGTTGATTTTCACCGACACAGTTATCTCTAAGTGATTGTTATTTAAAACATGCTCGTGCTCGATATTGCTCCGAATGATGATCTCTGTACCACATTTTCATTTTCATTTTTCAACTCGCGAGGCACCGATCGTAATTTTATTAAACCCCGGAGTTGAGAACAACGTCAGCCGGATGGAATATCGCGAGCCCAAAGTGAAACGTACAGTTTGCTGGCCGTAAACACGCGCGATTATATCTAATCGAAGTCCAGGTGTTCTCTTCATCCCCTAGCTCCGCCAACCCCTCTTCAGTATTCCAACGACGCAACAGTCTCCCCGGAACCATTCTGAAATATCAACTCTCGATACGAAAGGACGTTCGGAATAACTCTAAAATCCTGCACGACCAAGTCAGCCATCGCAGGTGACCCAATTAGGTGACACAATTTCCACGATGACCTATCGCCGTCTCTGGTCTCCGATTAAAGTGTCCAACTTGGGTCAAAGGGTTGAAGGCTGACGAATTTCGTTTACTCAAACTTTCTTTATCGTGACTGTAGCGATTACACTCGTATCCTACAACTCAATGACGAGATGATGAGTACCTATTGTAGATCTTAGTCTCAAGTCAGAGACCAAAACTGACTAGTCTGAAAGAGTCAAGCTTGGTTCAAGGGTTAGGTCTCGTTTAGAACCCTGAAAGAGTCACGCATAGTTGGAGACAGCCTGAAAGAGTCAGACTAAGAACTATAGTCATCCCTGGTGCACTGGTGTTGGCAACTGGTAGCCGCGACTGACGTCGGTGACACGTTTGTACACAGTTGGTACTCGTTGGCTAGAAGTTCGCAAATCCGCAGCCTACTCGCATTAACGCCCCGGGGATGGAATTCGCTAACTGTGAATCGTTTCGTACATATCTCTGCGGCCGCGGGGATCGATACGGTCGCCATGGCGACGAGCAGGCCTTCTATAGGGATACAGATACAGGGATACATCTCAATACGAGTACGCGGTGTGCTTTCTCCCTCCTCCCTCGCTAGCTGCGAACACCCCACTTTTTTCCCTTTAGCCCTGGCTCTTCTTCGCCCTCTGACGAACTCTCTGACTCTTTGTCCTGGTCCTCGCGACTTTTTACCGCCGTTCTCCGACTCCTGCGCTTCCACCCTCTCTCGACATTTTTGGGACCAGCGATAGGGTTCGGGGACTTGGAGAACAGAGAGGAAAAAGGAGGTGAATTTTTTTTTTCCTGTGTGGAGGGACTCCGTTAGTGTCTCCTTCTCGAATTGCAGGGACTTGTGCTCTTGTTGCTACTCATTATTTTTCTTACGCGAACATAGGCGAGCCAGTCGACGAACGATCGAGTTTCGTCTCCCTGTCTTTCAGAACGCAGCAAACGTTGCAAGTTTCAAACCCCATCAAGACTTCAAGAATAGCCCCGAGACTTTCAAGACCAATCGAGACTTTCAAGGCCAATTAAGATTTCCTAGACCTATCGGGACTTCGAGATCAATCAAGAGTTTATATAATCCATCGAGACTTTCAAAACCAATCAACCCTTCGAGATCTAGCGAATCTTTCAGGATTTGCTGGTATCGCGAGATACACGAGGTGTTATCGAGATTTCGTTGGTGTCTTCGCTATTTCGCACGATTAAGCAGCCAGGTACATGGAGGCCATTATACAGGGGCTGTTTTCGCGAGCCATAAAAGCCTCGCATGGTATATTTAGGTACGGAGTCGCCTACAACCCCTCGCCTATTAGCCAGACTTAATTAACAGTTTTCCTATTAAATTTCATTTCCAGATGGTGTCGCGTACGACGCCCTCGTAGGCGTCATCGACACCTGCGCACCTCCACAAAGAACCAAACGTTCAAGATTCCGATGATAAAAACACTCTTGGATTAAAATTACCAAGGCAAAATCTTGATACATCTTGCGAAATTTATTTTCGACAATTTTCAACAGGTATCTCACCCAGGAAAATGTCTACTTCCATTAGTTCCGAGCTATGCCACGCTGACAAGAGATTCCATCTTCGTCTAGGGGGTTTCCAAGCTTGGAGGGACTGATTAAATCGACGCGAATGTTAATTCGAGCTTTTTAGGTCGGCGATGGATCTGGCTAGCTCGCCCATCGTCTCGAAGTAATTCAGAACACGACTGGGAACCGCGGGAAGAAGGGCTTTCGAGCCATCAATTTCGAGGATCGAATCGGACGGCGAGGAAAAACGAGGAGAAGGAACGTCGCGATGAGAGCGGGCATCGTTCAACGAGGTTCGATCCGATTGAGAATCCGGTTCGTTTCCTTCGCCTTTCCGTCAAGCCGAGTCAGTTTACCGAGAACTCATCGGTACAAACCGCGGGATAAAGAAGGACCAAGGATAATTCCACGGGGAGGATGCGAATCGAGCAGCGAACCGTGCAAAAAGCCAGAAGAAAAAAAAATATATCCCCGGTTCCGTTCCGAGGGATACACTTTTTAAAATAATGAACAACCGCGCGCTGCAATCCTCTCCATTACCTTCGTCCCTCCCAGACATTTTAATCTCTCCCAGTTTTGCGGCACACTTTTGCGTTTGCAAATGAAATCCTCCGGTTTGGTTTGTCGAAGCGGAGGAAAACAATTTTTTAGTTTAAAAAATTTAGATGGGTCCGAGAAACCCCTTGAGGTTGACCGATTTTAGAAGTATCGGGGTAGTTACGGGCGATTAAACGAGATAAGTTAATCGGATGAGTTTGTTTAGGAGGCTAACAAAGAGGGGAATTATACTTTTAATCGTCACGATACGACAGTCTTAGATTACTATGACTTGCAGCCCCACTGCTTCAA
The DNA here is from genome assembly GCF_026283585.1 of Hylaeus volcanicus. NCBI lineage: Eukaryota > Metazoa > Arthropoda > Insecta > Hymenoptera > Colletidae > Hylaeus > Hylaeus volcanicus. The sequence goes on along the minus strand of NC_071980.1, from coordinate 28,964,712 downwards.
ACTAAAGGTTAAGCAGAGGTCACCAAGAGGTTAAGCAGAACGAATCACGTGTTTATTCGCACAACATTGGACTTTTGAGTAATTTCGAAATGCTCATCCATTACACCATGCTGGAATCCGTAAATAACACCGAAGCCTCTTGTTTCCAAGGGTAAGTTCATCCCAAAGAGGGTGGACGCGCGATAGGGTGCGTTTCTTCTGGGAAACGGCGCAAGTTTTCGTCGCGACATCGCCTGAAATATGATCGACCAAATAGGTCTTCGTTAATCTCTTTCGAAGCGACCTCTCCCTACTCCAGGGACTTCGTCCGAGACCAGAACTTTCCATTTCCGGTCTCCACTCGACGATCGCCAACTCGAGGCACGAAACTTTCCCCTCGAGTCGAACACGAATCGCGTTTCCGCTCGACGCTTGGCGAATCGCGCGTTTACATCGGATGCAAACCGTCTCTGCGTGGAACTCACTTTCAGTGATTAGAATTCGCGTTCTTTATTATCACGAAGGCACGGAGACTCTCGAAAGTAATTTAAATTTTCATTCCTCGTCGCTCGATCCTCGACTGTTTGCTCAGCTGCGAGCCTGACGATGTAACGATTCGAGAAACCGTATTTACCAGAAGCTACGCGTCGAAACTCGTCCAGAACTCTTCGATGCTAATTGCAGCAGGAATTCGAAAAAGTTATAACACAATAACTCGATGTATCGCCATTTTCAAGAGATGCAACATCCCCAATTTGGTTCATTCTCGTTTGTTCTGCAGTTCCTGAGCTTCTCTTCGCCTCTGTGAGAGCATTCACAACGTTATGGATATTAATATTAACAATATATTTAAACGCAGTATTCTCCAGTGGTGGAAATGGTTCCTGACGGTGCCACGCTCCGAGGCGGCAGAAAATTCGCGACGGTCTCGCGCGCTCGAGTTATTTGTCACGGATAGGTGAACGACGTGGAACAATGGACCAGCGGATATCTCAGTTTCACGCGTATCCAGATAGCGACCGTTTCGGTGGAACGGAACGCATTGTTCGGACACAATCGAATTCCTTTCCGAGTTCTGTCGAATGGGTCGTTTCTCTTTCTCTGGTCAACGCCATCGTTGATTCGATCCTCCTCGTTGCTCGCGACCTCCAGAGCGTGTTCGCTCATGAGCGCATCGGAGAACCCTTTCCTGTCAAATTACGGTGATACGTCAAGATGAGAACAAGGATAATGGGATAGACAGCGAGAGAACAGCTAGAGTCAAGGAAACCCGAAGAGCTAGGAGAGCGTTCCACGAACGCTGACCGCTGTTCGCGAGAAACGGAACGTGGGCGTAATGAAAATATCCTCGAAGTTCCAGCAAATGCTTACGTAATTACGCAATTTGTAAAAGGACAATATTCACCACCTTGGCAGTTTCAATATTAATAAAAGCAACTTTAATTTAGATGCTAACAAAAAAATTCCCTTAATTTGAATTTTCAACCCTCCCTATGGTCAACTTTCCAGCTTTAATTAAATTGTGCACACATCCCCGACACAAATCCTCGGGATTTTATTAAGAGTAAATAAATTAAAATTTCCTCGATTTGAATTTTAAATGGGGAAATTTAGTTGGAGAAACTTCTTCCCCCGACGACCTTTTTCTCAATCTATTTTATAATGGATTCCAACTTTCCACCTTTCATTCAAATTTCCCCATCAGATGCCACCTCGTCCACATAATTCCCCTGAATTCTCCAAGATGGAAGCCAGGAAAGTTCACCGGGCCTTCCTCGTTGACTGACCTAACTCGGATCAGCAACATTTGGAACCTCGTGAGTTAAACTCCTACGAACACGTACAAAGTGTTGACGAGTATTGCGCACGGTTTTATTCACAAACTGGTTGGTGAAAATCGTCAACTGTGCATGTCCATGCAGCCCCTATCGCGTACGTGGCAGCGGGCAAGCCGTAAAATGTAAATGTGGAAACAGGAAGTCCTGCGCAGCTGCTCGAAAACGTAGGCGGCAGTGACTCAATGAGAAATCCAAATCACCGTGACTGGGGACCGTGGGACACCGTAGAGGGACACTCGCGAGCCGGAAGGGAGATCATCGAACACGAAGAAGACATCCTCCAGGGGGTTCGACCCTCACCACCTCCCCTAACATACTTTTTACTAGTCTTCTATCCATCGAGCAGCGTAATTTCCACAAATTAATTCAGTCATATTTAACTCAACAGGACGGAAGACACGAGTACACGGTGAGTAGACTTTTCCAAGTTACTCCTTACGGAAACGGGAGTGATTCAGGAAAATCCTTGAAAGTTCATCGTTGCGCTCATCGTTCCCCGTATATGCATCGAACAGTCTACCACAGGGGGAATTACTTATGAATCAATGCAGCTGCGACTTCCAGAAATGGAAATTTCGCGCTCAGCTAGTCTGTCCTTGTGCCAGCATTTACGACATTCGTATTTTCAACGATGAATCGCGGGAATGATTCATCGACCTTAGCCATTCGACCGCGAAGGAAAAGGACGAAACTATATTGTTTATTTTTTTCCTCGTTAAAAGGATTGTGAAATTTGTTAGCCTTCAGGAAAAAGGAAGAAATACATCAACGGATTGTCAAAGTGCACCAAGATTTGTGATTGTGAACAGAGACCACTTCCAAACTACGAAGCAGAAACGAAATGAAACTACTAGCCCTGCCTCGAGAATGTTTAATGGAAGAACTGCTCAAGTAATCCAAAGGACAATTTGGGGGTTGCGTCCACAGAGTCGACTTCGATCGCCGTTGAAAATTGGAAACCGAATACGACAAACCGTCCTGTGTAAATATATACTTTCTCGTCGCGTCTCGCGATTCGGGGACCAGTTGCATCGACTCGAAGAATATCGGATACGTTCCCCGTTCCCTGCCATTTTGTTCGTGGAAAAATACATTCGTTGAACCACCCGACAGACCGAAGGCAAGGGGGTGGAATCTCGTTGGAACTCGTGGAACGTCGCGCAATGACCCAGAACGTTATTTCGCAAGTCCACTGACTTTATTCGTGCACAAAAATTGAGGGAACGTGTTTAAATACGCGAAGAACATTTGTTCTTACAAGAAGTGGAAATTTAATATACCAAGCAGCTCCCCAGTTAATTATCTCGAGAAAATAATTATTGCCGCCCCAAGGAAGCCATCCTCGAGCAAAAGAACTTACCATTTTTAAGAAAAAACCTTGTCCGTCTAAAGGAAAACAGTAACAACCGTTATTATCTTATTAGACCCGTCGAGCCACGTCAGGTGTCTCGTTTTTCCCTGAAACCGTGACGCGAACAGAAACAGGGGGAGCTCGAGACACTCTCAACCGCGAGTTGCACGAAATTCCAGTGTCCTGTGTCAATAGCAATCTCCTGGCCACCTTATTCGTGGCATGGAGTGCGGGGGGAGCGGGCGGGGGGGTCGCAGAGACGCGTGGAAATACAGGAACCAGCTCTTCTCGAGAGCTCTGTCCACCTTCGTTGCTTTTTCGTGTCTCCTTGGTCGAGCAAAACAGAACGAAGGATCCTGCGGTCGCGTCGGTCTGGCTTTGTGTTCGCAAACCGCCGTCTGTCCAGCGTTCCTTCGACATTTTGCGACAACTACCGAACCTCTGTACGACCATACCTCCTCTATGTGCGCGTCTCTGCATGCGTTCATTGGCAGCGGCAATACCTACTGGGATGGAGGCTCGATTGACTTGGCTAATGGTTGGAAGGACGATTAGTGTGGAGATTTGAGAGTCAGCTTACGGCAGATGCTGAAGGTGTTACACGGACACGAAATTCGATGGCGTGGATATGTAAATCGTCGAGTCGAGACTATTTTTATGAGTTTGATTAGCAATTGGAAGTGAAATGTTTCTCAGTGGTACACTCGTGAATATCGATGCTTATCAATTGAGTATCGTATCGACGTATGAAACACGTATCGAAGTAAGTTGCCGGTGTAATCTACTCGTTAATATGTCAATTTAAAGATCAATCATCGAGGACTCGACGACACAACGATGTAGCACTCGTATGTACTAGAGTTGCATCTAGTTGAGACTAACATCTTTGTCTGGATAACGATTGGAATATTTTTAATTATATGTCATTTCTAATAATCGATGTATGAAAATATCAAGATCTGTCTAATACGTCCAAGTATTTTAGTAACGCTTCATCGTGTCGGTAGAACGTGAACGTCCAATGAAATATTACACCCAAAGAAGAATTTCGCACGCTTCCAGCACCGACGATAAATAATTTGCCGCAATAGAAAGAAACCGAGCGGATATTTCAATAATTCGCCGAGACACGAGGAAAAAGAAAACTTGGAAGCGCCGCGACGCTCGAATATTAAAGCCCCTGTAACCGAAGCTATAAGAAGAGCCGCAAATGCGCCAAGAATGTCTTCTTGAATTTTTCACGAACACGTGCTCGATTCGACGGTCCGTGAAACCGTACGTAACGTACATTTTTTTTTCTCCCGCCATTCGTTGTTCGACTGTCAACGACGATCAAACACCTGGAGCGTGACCTCTTTCTCGCGAAAATAAATGTTACACCGTCGGCGGAAAACACCTGCCCCCAGTTACGAAACAAACGCGTCGCGGAACGCCGAGTAAACGGTAGGTGTCGCATTTTATTTTTCGATTCGAGGATAAAAACGATAAAGCGCCAGCTGTTTGCTCAAACGCGTCCAGTCGTCCGCAAATATCGAGCGTCTTCAGAAAACGTAAAAATCCTCTGCTTCGCCCTCTGTTCAACCCCTATTAAAACGTTTTTACTTTCTCCATCGAGGCATCGCAACTAACCAGCTTCGTTTATTATTCACTTTAAATCTGTAAGGGAGTCGACACGTCCCGAGTCCTCGTCTGCGAGAAAAGTTTGAGTTCAGCTTCCGCGACTGGTGACAGAATCTAATCCACGTACGGGCTTGTTGTACGGTCAGCGATTAATACGGGTCCGACTGTACCGTTTAAAAACTGCATTTCGTCGAGCCGAGCAACGTCGCGACCTGGAGACCATTTGCATATTAAAATTCGCGACAGGCAAGCCGGTTCTGTGCCGCGTCGTCTCTAACGGAAAAGCACCTGCCGTCCTCGCTGGTAGCGCTGTAATCTTATCGAGCGACGCTGATTCACGCCTAGGTCGTTACCTTTGTTATTGCCATAGGTCGGAACGAAGCGTCATCCCGTGGATTCTTTACGCCTAGGTGGGTATCGTCCACGTCCACGAGATCCGCGACTTAAATCAGGCTTCTTTCCACTCTGCGCGCGTGCTACGACGGACAAAGCTCCCAGGTCAACGCTGAACGTCGGGTTCTGCGTTTCAATAATGTAGGAATAGTTCAGAAACGGTGGGGGAAAAATGATGGATGGTAGACAATAGCAATACTGTGCGAGATTACTATTGCTACAATGCCGCAGATTTAGAGTTAAACTATCGTAGAGTCGCGTAAACACGCGCAGCCTGACCTACTCGCACTAATTTAACTGGCTTATAGATTCTTTCAATAGAGATTTGAAAGTTTCTCTTTTTAAAGAGCCCTCCTTCTCTCTGTTTCCCTGTCTACCATTCCGTTTGGTTAGTCATTCGTCTATCGGGAAACGCAGTAAAATTTGAACTGGAGGCAACGGCCAGAGCAAAACAGGGTCGTTAAGGTATTAAACGCATCCTGTTTTTCGCCGACCTGTGACATAAATTCTTCATTGCTCGATGTTTTCCGAGGAACGGCGGGCAATTCGCTTCTTTATTGGGCGAGATCGCCGCTGCAATTAACTGACCCAAAGGCCGGGTAATGCCGCTCGTAAACCCGGCATCTACTTTTTGCTGCGGATCGTTGGTGATCCCGCCTCTTGCGCCCTATGGTGCGCAAAACAGACCTGGGGAAAGGGATCCTCGGATCCTGGACAATCTAGGAGTGCAGTAAAGGAATTGTTGAGGTCGAAGGTGTGGAAAGTAGCGTTTCAAAACGAATCGATGAAGGTAAAACGTGAATACGGTAGCGTCTTTCAGGTTTGTGGCAACTTGAAGAACAGAGGTAGGCGATGTTTACTGTGTCTCAACTTGAGGGACATTGCTGTGCTATTCTGCAAATTGCTACAACTTCGTTGAGGTCACAGCTGGAGCACATTGTGATTAAAATACAAAGATACATTTAGGTGCCTTTAGAAGTCCTCCGTAAACTCCATAAAATTATGTTAAACCGAAGCACACCATTTTGGATTCCATCTCCATCCGAAACACGCGCAGCAGAAAATGCTCTTTCGTTTTATTTGGTCTACCAGCGATAAAGGTCTCGCGCCGCTGGTTTAGATCGACCACTTCCGCCATCCCAGCGACACCGTTTCGCGCCATGCAAGAATACCTTCGCGAAAAATAGACCACCCACGCGCTGGCTACGCCACGATAGCAGCAACAACAATTATTACGGATGAATTATTCGCATCGAGCAGGACTGGCTCGCGGAAAGGTCACAGAAAATCGACGTGAATTCCCGCGAGTCGTACAACGAAGCGTGGAAAGGAAACGATTTATCCTCGATGCATTCGGTTCGATCGGAAGCAGAGGAACCGAGGGAAGGAATCGAAGACGGAACTATTTATTACCCTACCTTAAATTCTACGAAACCAAAGTTGATATTTGGCTCAAATGTTTCCCTTGCCGAGAGCCATTTTTCTCGAACTTTATGAATTTATAATACAGACCCAAATATTTTTTTGAATCTCGCGCGACAAGGCGAAATACGCCGAGACTCGAGACGCGGACGAGAGGCAAGAGAACGATTGGCGACGATTCTCGAAGCCGTGGGAGTCGTCGCACCTGTACTCGCGTCGGTCTAGACTTTCCGCGTACGCGTTCGAAGGGGAATCACTTATTCATAGAGGGGCACGCAAGCCATTGTTGCTAACAGCGGCGCTGCAGGCCTTCCAGAAGGGAAATTACGGTTCGCTTTTTCTCTCCCCGGAATTTCATTTCCCCTCCGGCTCCGGCTGACGGCGGAAACTCCGAATGAAAAAGAAATCGAGCTAGGCGGAATTATCGGCGACGGCCGTAATGAAATTGCTTTCAGCACGCGAAATTATTCGCTTTCTCCGATACGGGCCGGCGTGAATTTTCGAACGATTTAACGACGGGTGTGACCTGTGCCACGGCGTCGCTCAAACTTTCCCTTCGACGAGGAAAGGGGCTCGGGAAACCCTCTCGAGTGGAACTAAAATATGATTTTTCCGATAAACTTTCAAACTGTCTTCAATTTAAACTGTTCAGAGGTTCTTAAAATAACTAAATAAAAGGATCAGTGGCTTCGATAGTAGAAATAAAAAATTATATTTCTTCTCTCGCGAAAAGATATCTCGTGAATTTGTAATTTTGGAAAACGTTTACAGAGGGTTACACCATCCCTTCGACCAAACGAAAACCATCGAGGAAATTAGCAATTCGAACGATACCCGTCCAGGTACGAGCACCGAGAGCATTCTTCTGGAGTTATAGCGATCGAGGGTGCAGCAAAGAGGGAAAAATGGCGTTCGATGTTTCCCAGCCTTAAATCAATTTGCGCGGGCGATGAATCAATGGCTGGGAACCTAGCAGCCGTTGCATTGTCAGCATTTATCTTCGATGATCTACGTCTGCGAAGCCGGTAGGAAAATACAGCGAATTCGTTGGAAGGTCCGCGATGAGGAACGAGGGTCGAGGGACGAGAAACGACAAAATAGTTTTGCGATCGCCGCCCACCTCCCCTTCCTTGCGTTATTTTGAGAACATCGAGGAAGACGAAAACACGCGAACTGGTATTAATCTTGGAATGTCGTCCCCACCGATATTATCCCCCCCCTCGTCCTGTCATCGAGCGATCCCTGGATGAATTACACGTTTTTGGTCAGCTTCGAAACGCCCCGATCCAAAACACATCGCGATAACGCCGACGAGCCTCTTCCTGACGACTTAACGCGCTCCGAAACGGAAGTTCGCGCTCGTGTTCACATAAACGCGAGCCAATTAGCTCGGAACCGCAGTACAGCTGCGGTTTTAGAAAATAATTTAACATTGCACGACACGAAATTCGAATTTAGAACGGAATACAGGATGTCGACGATGTGAAATAAAAAAGAACCGTCTTCTTCGGTAAACGCAGCTTAGTCGCATTTCCGTCTAGCCGAAAAAGAACAAGAGCTTCTTCATTTATTAGCCAAGAGCTGACCGCTGTTGGCGACGGTGTTCAACGAGCAAAAAAAAACAAAATCGCCCCGAAAAAGAAACCAGCCCGTAGAAAAGTCTGCGCTTGCATAGCCTGTTCCTAACGATCCCACACGATACGAGGAGGTTAACAAACTTTTCTTCTTTTATCGCTGCGGTGAGGGAAGTATGCGCGTTCACGGTTGCGTCCGTCCAACCCAGCAGGGGCATACGCTCGTTTTCGACGTGTTCGTGGAAAAGAAAAACAGTCGTGTCCAGACCGTTCTGTAATCGTGGACGTGAGCGAAAAAAAGGGACAAATATAACGCAGCAGGCGAGCAAGGACGGGCGAAATTCTTATTTGAACAAACAATTCGAACAACAAATAAAACGGAGACATGTTTCCCGCTTCGAGTGTTTTTCTAGCATTTTTTTGCTATCCAAAGGAATGCTACGTATCGCGTAACTATAAATTACTGAGATCCTTGTCCGTTGCTCCGAATGAATTTGCATTAAGATTACCTTGAAGTATACCTAGCATCTTTTGGAAAACTTCAATCGCAATCATTGTTGTGAAAAGTGAGTGAGATGGTGATAAAAGATTGGACATTGCGAAAGAACAGTTTATATTTTGAAACGGAGGACTTTCAACAGCATCGGTGGTTCCAGGGGTACAACGCTCGCCTGCCACGTGGGTGGCCCGGGCTCGACTCCCGGCCGGTGCACAAACCTTTTTTATTTCGTTTTGCTCCAATTTTCCATTAATGAAAAAATACTCCAAAAATTCTTCTCGAGTAAAAAGACCTTCTATATCGAACCACACTAAAATTTAATTAAACATACTTGCTCCGAAATACTAGCATACCTGTATCTAGAGAGAATTTTCTACCTCTGCTCTACTTTCTCCCTAGATCGAGTTGAATATAAGCATCGGTGGTTCAGTGGTAGAATGCTCGCCTGCCACGCGGGCGGCCCGGG